>NC_056732.1:1745000-2010000 GCF_019279795.1 Protopterus annectens
AGGAATGCTAAACAATATATATCCTTGATGTGAACCAGGCAGCAAAATACAATCACCCAAATGGTTAAATATAGTAACATATTATAGCAACTTTCCCAAAAACAGGTCATGATCCTCACCTACAGAAAACCTTTACTTTGCAATTCCAGCTATACAGCCACATATACAACTTTATTTTACTTGTACTGTACTTCACTTCTTATTGGGTCCAAATGGAGGGTGAGAAACAACTTCACTGACAATATATGTCCATATTCATGTTGTTAAGGCCTGGGACTCTATGTCCATCATTGCATTATCCTCCCTCTAGACCTTTAAAACCATTCTGAAAGACTTCCTAGCCAAAATCTGCTTCTGGCTGAACCTCAAGTTAGACTATATCCTTAAATATGAAAAAATACCTATTCATATCTTACACCTCAGTATTCCACCTTCTTCAATCACTTCCTAATTTCAATCAACTTCTCTTCCCTAACTTCATATATAAATATGTCATAACCCTGTTTTTCTCTTATTTCATTTGCAATTCATGTTTGTAGTACACTAACTTACCTTTAATTTATCTAAACTGACTAAACTTTCTCTATATATTAAATCATTGTCATATAAGTTGCATTCATTTTTAACTAATGTTATCATATTATGTGCAATTTAGTACAATTGTTTAAACTGTAGATGTTTTTGTATTATTTCTGATTATTTTAAAAGTATTTATTTATTATTTATTTATTTATTTTACATGTGTTAACCGGGAGAGTCCGACTGGATACATGTCCATTTTCAGCGGAGGCCCGGGGAGAAAAGCTCCAGGTACATAACAGACATATGAACATTGTTAATGCAAAAAAGGAAGATAGTTGAGTTCTAAATACAATATAAAGATACATCACATCTTGGGAAAAAATAACAGCAGCATATAAAAAAAAAACATAGGTCAGTTACAAAGGCGAGGCTCCTTGTTAAAAAGCGGTTAAGGATAGTGAGGTAAGAGAAGGGTAAATGATAGTGGTTAATCAGGTTTGGAACAGGGACATAGCCAGAGAGTATTGAGATGGGGTTTAAGCTTTTTTTTTGAATTGTAGGAGTGAAGGTTCTGAGGTGAGCATGGTCGGTAGGGAGTTCCACATTTTACCTACAAAGTTTGAGAATAGAGAATCCCCAGCAGAATTATTGGCTTTGGTAGTTTGAGCTAAGATCTTATTGGAGGAGTGTAAAGATTGCAGGTTAATATAGGGGTGAATGATGTTTTTCAGAGCTGGTGTTTTCTCTGGGTGATGCAGTATCTGGTGAGCCGTTTTGAGTTGGTTGAAATGGAGTTGGCTGGAAAACTCTAACCACCCTAGTTGCTTCAAGTTAGTGCAGTGGTGCGTTCTAAAGGTGGAATTTGTGGCAAATCTAGCTATGTGATTGTAACAAGAAGCAAGTTTGTTAAGGGTTGTCTTGTTTAGGTTTGTAAAGAAGGGAGGCATAGAAAAGAGTTGATAGTAGGTGTGTGCTGGCAATTGTAATTTTAGCGTGAGGAGTGAGAAAGTGTTTTACTTTATAGAGAGAGCCAAGCTTTTTATTGACGGTTTTGATGGTTAGATTGAAATGGGTGTCAAATTTAAGGGAGTTATCAATGGTAACACCTAATAGCTTTGTGTGAGCTTCTGGTGATATAGTGATTCCATTGGAGGATGTAATAGAGAAGGTGGGGGGAAGAGTCTTGTTAGTGGGTGAGAAAGTAAGTAGTTTTGTTTTGTTGGGGTTGAGAACTAGTTGACGACTTGAGAACCATTTTTCTATTAGGTTGAAGGTGTCTTGGGTTGAAGCAGTGAGGTCTGCCAGGTTGGAGGCTGATAGTCGAATCATCTGCATATTGAATGCATGTGGCATGGGGGGCGATTGTGGGCAGGTCATTAACAAAGATGGTGAAGAGAAGAGGGCCAAGAATAGATCCTTGGGGAACTCCAAGTGTAACAGGTAGGCATGTGGATAATTTGTCCTGCCATAGAACAGCCTGTTGCCTATTGGACAGGTAGGATTGGAACCATTTCAGCGTGGAATTGCTGAGTGATAGTTTTTTTAATGTATGGAGGAGTTGAATGTGGTTCACCATATCAGTATTGTTCTTACAATGTTTTTCTAATATAAATAAAACTTTACAAACCAAGAAAAGAAGAAAAAACGGAGGCTACAAATCACGCCAGCTTTGGCTGGCGTGATTTGTAGCAATGGGATTAATGTTTTTCTAATACTTTGGAGCTTTTCTTCCTGGGTCGCAACTAAACATGGGTACCCACCCCATTCAGACTTCCCAATAATCAAATGTCAATTAATAAATAAATATTTTGGATATAATCACAACTTGGTACACATGTACTCTACAGTATTACTATATTCTGCATACTGAGATGTCAGGTACTACACCCTCAGTTGAAACTGAGTATAATGTAAAAGGTTAGACTTGATGCTAAAGGCCAACTAATGCCTGCATTTGGCACCTATGCATAAAAGTCCATTTGCCAGTTCCCCTTCCAGATTTCATTATGGATCTTTCATAAACAAAAAAAAAAACAAGGTATTTTTCTACAAAAAAATAAATAAGACTTCTATTCTGCTTTTAGGGATATCGTTGCAAGTCTGCAGTTAATTTGACCACATCACTTTTAGCTGTTCTAAAACATGGCTCATGAGCCAAGACATGTTGCAACTGAAAGAAAATCATTTTTCTGATTAAATATATAACATTTTTTATTGTTATTAAAGTATCAACTCAAAAAGATGTATTCTAGATAATTACTGCATTCTGCTTATGGAATATAAATTGAATACACCTCTCCTCACTGAAAATAATCTAATACAAAATATCAGATTCTGACAGTGAAGGTCTACAATATTCTGGCTTCCTTCAACTGCTCTTCAGCCGGTTACATCCCACTTATTCTTTTTGATTTCAACAAATACCTTGCTTTTTAAGCCCTTGAGATACCTGTTATGACTATTATTTCAAACCTCATTTGCTTTCATTAGGATCACATTTTTAATATGCAATTTACAATTATCCAAATGTCTGCAAGCTCTTTAGGTTCAAATCTAACACTTCCCCAGTCATTAAACAACTTAATTCTTAAAACAAATACCAGAAAATGACAGAGTTTATCAAAATATTATTTTACTTTCTTTCTTAAAATGCTAATTTGTATAGGTGTTAATTCTGACACTATAACTGGGTGTGTTTTCATTGTTCAGACTATA
The DNA here is from genome assembly GCF_019279795.1 of Protopterus annectens. Classification (NCBI taxonomy): domain Eukaryota; kingdom Metazoa; phylum Chordata; order Ceratodontiformes; family Protopteridae; genus Protopterus; species Protopterus annectens. The sequence goes on from NC_056732.1 coordinate 1,748,238, forward strand.
TTACAATATTTTTTGCTATAGAACATATATTTAATCTTATCCCAAGAACCATATTTCAAAGCAGCATGCATATATCTCACATCATTCTGTCTTATTTTCATTATATAAATAAGTCCAAATACATGCATGTATTTCTATAAGTATCTGTCCTAAACCAGCAAATTATATATCTTGCCCCTCCAGATATGTCTTTTTTATTTCCTGTAGTGTGTCAGTCTGCAGTAGTACCATACATCCTTAATAAACAGATATAACTTCTCCTATAATATTCTTTATATCTTGTCTCACTGTATTTGGTTAAATATATAGTGAAGTCAGTGCAGTTCTTGAATCCTGCCAATAATCTAAAACCACTATAAATCTTCCCTCCCAGCAAAGAACCCCTTTCTTATTTTCTTTACAAAACGTTCATACTTTCTATGACTGGTGCATTCTGTGTATTATAGCAATAACCCACGCCTGGGTGTGGGTAATGCTGGATTTACCCACGGTTGGCGTGGCAAACAAAGCCAACCGTGGGTAAATTCAGCATTACCCACACCCAGAAGTGGGTTATTGCTATTATACCATGACATTATTTAAGAAAAGCAACTATTACTTTTCTTAAATAATGGCATAGTATAATGCCTGTTTGCTGCCCTTCCGCAGATGTCTGGAATCCGCGGCAGTTCTGATGTACTGCGCGCCTGCACAGTACATCAGAGCTGTGGGCAAAAGCAACGGAGAAAGCAAGATCTCCATTGCTTTTTTTTAGTGTTTCGCTATGTTAAATGGGTTTAACATAGCGAGACAGCTTTAAAATAAGCAACGGAGATGTCCGTTGCTTATTTTAAAACTGTCTCGCTATGTTAAACTCATTTAACATAGCAAAACACTAAAGAAAAGCAACGGAGATCTTGCTTTCTCCGTTGCTTTTTTTAAAACCTGTCTCGCTATGTTAAATGGGTTTAGCATAGCGAGACAGCTTTAAAATAAGCAACGGAGATTTCCGTTGCTTATTTTAAAGCTGTCTCGTTATGTTAAACCCATTTAACATAGCGAGACAGTGTTTTAAAAAGAGAGTTATACTAATGGAAAAAAGTCCGGACGACCGGACCTTTTTCCATTAGTATAACTCGATTTACAACGGGCACGCTGGCCAATCAGCGTGCACGTTTTGGAATAATAATGGGGGGTCATGGTATAATATTGCTGTAAACATAAGTCGGTATCTTTCTTTTTTTTCCTGTCAACCAACCCATTAACATTCCAAACTAATAATTCAAATTGTGCCATAGTAAAGCTAATATTTTGTTCCACTTCACTTATATTTTTTGTCTTTGTGTTAGCAAACAGGCCCTTTAAGGTCTGTTTCTACCACTTTTTGTATCATTTTATATACCTTTGTGTAACACTGTCCCAATTGTACTTGATGTCTTATTAGACTGCCCTACTGAAAACATAAATGGGATATTAACTATATACATATTTTCTCAAGGCAATACAGCTGAGACTCTGTACAAACATCAGTGTAAAGGTTTGTACAGGTCCTCTCTAATCAGAATCAAAACTTGATTAATTCTTTGGGGCTGAAAAATAACTATTACAAATCACTGATCTGTTTATTTCTTTATTTGCCCGCAACATTTTATTTCAGAAGATGCCCCTCTAGCCTCGTGTTGCTAGATAGCCAGGCTATCTATATTCTTTAATTATTTACATTCATCATACAAATTTGTTCACTCTTGCAGCAAATGAACATTTTTAGCATACCCTCCCTTTAACATTAAGTATATATTTCAAGAGCTGTAGCTACATTCAAGAGGTCAAAGCTTACTATCCAGAGACATTGACTGCACCCTCTTACAGTCAAGGAAAGCTTGACAAGGAATGCAAGTTGCATTCCAACACCCCTGGAGTCTGGCCAGTCTGCATACTGGGAATCCTGCTATCAGAAGCCTAATAACAAATGTGATTTTAAATAAAATACAAAATTTATTTATTTTTATTTTTTATTTTATTTTACATTTGTTAACAGGGCTAGTCCAGCTGGATATAGTTCTATTTTCAGTAGAGGCCCAGGGAGAAAAGCTCCAATAGTAACACAGCAATATAGTAACACGCAAATATGTCATGCAGTATTATACAAAGAAAGCATGTTAAAATATTAAATACAGAGTATTAATGAGAGGACAATAACATTTGTTACCTCTATTCTAACAGGATAGGGTAAGTCACTTTACAGTATGAAATCTGAGGTAATATACAGAACATTCAAATTTACATTCAGGACATAAGTTAATTAATTATCTAGTGATAGTTACTACTTCTAGAGGAGTATAAAAGTATTGATTGGTGAGAGGTGGCAGTATAGAAGTAGCAGTAGAGAAAGCAGAGAATTAGTCAGGGATGCAACAGGGGCATAACCAGTGTGTCTTCAGATGTTTCTTGAGTCTTTGTTTACAGAATGGCAGGGAGGGTTGTAAAGTTAGATCAGGTGGCAGAAGGTTCCAGTTTTTTCCAGCAGTATTGGAGAACAAGGAGTCACCAGCCAAGTTATTAGACTTGCTTATGCTAGCAAGAAGTTTGCTAGAGGAGCGTAAGGAGTTGAGATTACTATAGGGGGTAATAAGGATGGAAAGTATTGGGGTGTTGTTTGGTTGGTAAAATATCTTATGAACAACGGCAAGTTGGGACAGTATCAAATGTTTTTTAGTTCGAGCCAGTCTAGTTGCTGTAGGTTCTTGACAATGGTGAGTTCCAAATGGGTTCCCAGTGGCGAATCTGGCTATATTATTATAGGAGTTAGCTAGTTTGACGAGATTACTTTTTTTTTTTTAGTTTAGTATATATGGGTGAAGTATAAAGAAGAGTCGAGATTAAATGGGAGTGGGCAATTGTAGTTCTGGATGTTGAAGTTAAGAAGGTTTTTATTCTATATAAGGAGCCCATTTTTCTATTTGCCGTTTTAATGGAGTTATTAATATGGTTGTCAAAGGTGAGGTTATTGTCAATTGGGATTCCTAGCAGTTTGGTGGTAGAGTCTGGGGATATAAGGGTGGCGTTATTGGATTTGAGAGAGAAATCTATAGGGGGGACTTGCTGTTGGGTGTAAAGTGTAAAAGCTTGGTCTTTTCGGCATTCAAAAGGAGACAGCGTTTCAAGAACCAAGCCTCTACTGTGCTGAATACTTTCTGGGTTAGAGAATATTGTTCAGATATAGAGTTGACAGAACAAATGAGCGTACAGTCGTCCGCATATTGTATACAGGTGGCTTGAGGGATTGCTACATGGAGGTCATTGATGAACAAAGAGAAAAAAAGAGGTCCTAGAATGGAGCCCTGAGGGACTCCAATGGAGACGGGCAGGTGGGAAGATAGCTTATTTTCCCAGAGAACTGCCTGTTACCTATTATTAAGGTAGGACTTGAACCAGAGTACAGCTTGGTGTCTAGGGAGAGGGATTCAAGGGTCTGTATGAGTAGGGGGTGGTTTACCATGTCAAAAGCTTTTGACAGATCAATAAAGAGTGCTGAAGAGAGGCTATTGTTATTATGGTTATGGTTGATGGAATCTGTGAAAGAAAGGAGAGCTGTGGTGGTACTATGAAATGGTCTAAGGCCCTGCTGGCAGTTAGCTAAGATGTTGTGCTGGGTTAAGTGGTTCATTAGCTGATGGTGAATGCATTTTCCATAACTTTAGCTAAAGGTGATAAGAGAGCTATGGGTCTGTAATTAGAATAATCATTAGAGTTACCACCTTTGTGTAAGGGGATTATATGGGAGATTTTCCAGATGTCTGGGACAAGTCCCTCATTTATGGTTCTATTTATAAGGATGGATATAGGATAGGCAACTGATTTAGCTGCCTTTTGCAAGTATTCTGATGGCAGCTGGTCTGCAGAGGAGGTACATGGCTTAAGTTTTTGTATGATTTTTTTTGTATGTAAGTAGTAGAGATGGGTTGTAGTTGGAAGGTTGGTGGAGTATCAGGTAAAGAGACAGGGAGACTAGTGTTGTCTGTGGATAGTTGATGGGCTAGGGATTGTATGGTGTCAGTAAAAAAGGTATTGAAGGCGTTGGCAGTTTGCTGGGGGGCTATTATCAGCTCCTAGTGGAGATGGTGTGCTAGAGTGCGCAGGGTGTAGGTGTCTATTTATGCTTGACCAGAATGTTTGAGGATTATTATGGTGGGTTTGCTGTAGTTTCCAATAGTAGTTCTTTTTGTCAGTGAGTATGGCTCTTTTTGTAATATTTCTTAACTGTCTAAAGGTTTGTTGCTGAGAGATAGTTACGGTAGCTCTCCACTTAGCCCAATATTTGTTCCTCAGCAATATCTTTTGTCTAGTATCTTTTGACAGCCATGGGGCTGTCTTAGACTTCAATCTAATAGACCGTTTGGGTGTGTGTTCATCTAGGATTGTTAAGAATCTAGAGTTGAAGTATTTAACAGCCTCTGAGTGGGAGAGTTTTTAGAGGGGTCCAGTCACAGGCATTAAGTTCGTTTTGGAAAAATGTAGGGTTAAAGTGTTTCTGGGACCAATATATCCTATAAATTGGGGAGTTAGGAATATCATTTTTTTGTCTTACAATGTAAGTTAAAGTGTGATCACTTACATCATCAAGCAAAGTTCCAACTTTATAAGTTTGTTGTTGTCTGTTAATAAGAATCCAATCTAAATACTCTCTTTTTTGTTTGGTTTGTTAATTCTAGTAGTGGTGGTGATAGTTTGACCGAATCCATACAGATTAATATGTGAGGAAGGGTTGTCAGTATTGCCACACTTCCAGTCGGTAATAAAATTAAGTATCTATTTTCTCACTAGTGCTCACTGATTACAATTGTTTTAAAATATCTTCCAGTGTGCATATTTTACATTTTAGTTATACTAAACATCATTCCCCTTACATAGCTTTCCCTGTATTTAACCAACTTCCATAAGTGTTTCCAGTACATTATTTTTGTGAATATTCCTATATAGCCTACCCTCAGTCAACATACTTTTTTTAACTTTGTAAGCATTCCTAGACCTAATGCATGCATTATCAAAACTCCTTTTACATGGGGGCGTGGCCAAGGATGAACACAGGAGAGCAGAAGATTTCTTCAGCTCCACCAATTTCACTGCACTGACAGGAAATAATTACTTAAAAAATTAATTTATGAAGTAATTTTCTTTCTAAACATGTTTGTTTTATATATTTCTTGAACTATATCTAAAAAAGAAAGGAAATTTTAAAAATATTCCTGTCAGAAATCACCTTGGAAATTTTCTTGCCAGTTTCTCTGTTTGAAATGAGTTCCAGTAAGACAAATTCTCAAGACTCCAGCATCAAGAAAGAACTTCAGTCTCTGATATCTACAATCCAGCAGCTTACTGCTAAGATGGATAAACTGGATACTAAAATTGATACCTTCATAGAAAAAACTACAAAACAAATAGACTTGTTACATATAGACTTGCAACAACAGAAGATCCAGATTACAGGCATAGAAGAGACTGTAAATGACATGGAAAATAGAATCCAAGAAGAGGAAATCAACACTGAGTTTTTGCTGAAACAAAATACACATCTACAAACAAAGCTTGATGACCTGGAAAATAGATCTAGGCGCAATAACATCAGGATTTTTGGACTACCAGAAAATATTGAAGGTAACAATATTACTTCTTTTTTAACAACATGGCTCCCTAAAACTTTAGACTTACCAGAAGCATTCTCTTTTGGTATCGAAAGAGCACACAGATCTATAGCTAATATTAACTCTAACAAAAACTATCCTAGATCAGTTATAGTTAGATTTCTATCATCTTTTGATAAAGAGATGGTTCTTAAATCTGCTTGGGCTAAAGCTCCTGTCAAAATTAATGAGACAACTGTGCGTTTTGACAATGACTATTCTTCCTTGGTAATAGCTAAAAGAAAAGTTTTTCTGCCACTAATAATGGAGCTTAAAAAAGCACAGTTTAAAACCTACCTTCTGTTTCCTGCCAAGCTAAAAATCTTCCTTCCTGATGGTCCTAAAATTTTTGATGACTTAGACTCTGCATTACTGTTTATCAAAAAAAATAAGGTTTTGGATAAAATAGAGGAAATGGAATGGGCTAGTCCTTCATTAAAGAGGTTGGCAACTGAAACTTCGTGGAAGACTTCAGAGAAGAAGAAGAGACTACAAAACAAATGACTTGTTCCATACTTTTTTCATTTTTTTTTCTTCTCTATTTTTCTTCATTATTAATTTTTTTTTAACTATAGTTACTGCATTTCCAGAAAGCCACAAATATTCTGAAAAAAGATTTAATCGAAGTTATTTTCTGTGTGCAAAGAAATGTTTTGTTTCATAATCAGTCAAAATATCTGAGGAACTAATAACAAGTTATCATTCAATATGTTTCTCTTTCTGAAAAAGAGAAGTAAGGTTAGTAACTTGATACATTATTTTCTTTTTTTCTCTCCTTTTCTTCTCTTTATTTTAAACAATGTCATTCTATTTAGATTATGTAGTGGGTAAGGGGTGGGGGAGGGTAGGGAGAGAAGTGTAATGAAAATATGATAAATGGAATAATAACTTATTTATTCCTTGTAAAAAAGTTTATATGTTGTTTAAATGCTATTGCTAATTATACTTCCTTGATTATACTGCTTATGCTTGTTTACAAATAATCTGTCATGCTTTAATTAATAATAATCAGAACTATATAATAGTAAATAATGTTTCATTTCCATCTTTATTAATATAAGCAGCAAATAATATTCCATTGCAAATACTTTTTATAGCTTCCTTTTACATTTTTTTATTTCTGCTTTATTCTTTTTTATTTTCTACTCTCTTTTTTTTTCTTTTCTATATTCTTTCTCTTTATTCTCTTTCATATTAATATATTAAAATGCTTATGACCATACAGGCACAATAAATAATAAGATTTGTATAAAAATTAAGTTGGGGCAAAAATTTTGAGTTCTATTATATTTTAATAACTTTGGGCTTAATTTCACTTGCATAGAGGCTGTAATAACTTGTAAAATACTTCGTGAAGGTTTTATGTTTAGCTGCATTTATACTTCTAAATGAATGTTAGTCACTTGTTTTTAACAAGATTCCTGCCAAAATGTTAAGGGAGACAATCTGGGATATGGGTTACCTCGTGAAGTGTCCTCGAGTTGTTTTAAAAGCTTCAACTCTCAGAATTCACGCAGAGAAGCTGAAAGCAGTCAATTTGAACTTTGACCCCAAAATTCACACTGACACATCGCAGATTCAGGAAGAACACTCTACCAGGAAGTAGAACTGCTGCAAATGCGACTCTGCGATGGAAAATGAACTCTAACTTTTAAATGTGAGTTATTTTATATAATTACTTAAGTATTTATGTTATAATTTGTAATATATATCAGTTATAATGATTTTAAATGATGCAGTTTCTCATAGTAAGCAAATGTGATATTTTTGAAGGCATAGAAAGTGAAACATTTATACAAGTGGTTTTGAAAGCTTACTTGACTGCAGCATATTAATTTATGTTAAAAACTTATGATTTAAACATTTACATTACTATAATTCATTTCATTTATCTGATTGATAAGCATAAATAACTTTATGACTCTATTCTGGAAGAAGTTGTCATGTGATGTATTTTAAAGCAGCAGTATAGATATACAAAATACAGATGGCTTTCTTCACAATAATGCAAGTGTTTCTGAGAATCTACATAACTATGCAGTATGATTTATAACAATTTTTATAAATATAATATTTTATTCTACTGACAATAATAAGTATGAGAAAAAAGCTCTGATACAAGTAATTTAAGGTCTTTTGGAAGCTGTTAACTGCATTTACATGACAGAAAATAGATGCATTTTAATATATGTAATGTCTGAACCATATTAGCCAAAGTTATTGAGTTAAATGAACATTAGAACTTATTTTTACAAATTTTTAATAAATTAGTATGTAAATATGCCCTTCCTTTTTTTTTTCTTCTCTCTCTTTCTTTCACTCTCTTTCCCTCTCTCACATCTTTTATTTTTCTCTCTCATCTTGGTTTCTAATATCAAGTTTAATTGAATGCTATTTGAATATAAATGTATTATATTAAATAGATGTATATAGTAGTATGAATAGTTTTTTTAAAAAAAAGGGTTTCTCTTAGTTTATATGATGCTGTTCTATTAAATGTGTAGTTTTGTCTTGCTAGATAATCTAATTGAAAGTTGTTAATTTAAGTTATATATAACTAGTATTAAATTGACAAGGTGGTAGCTGAGGTACTGCTGCTTAGGGTAGGGGGTTAAGTTGAGTAGTATGTACTACTCTAAGTTGGAGTTTTTAACTCCAGGCTGGGTGCAAGGTTTAATCCTTACATTATTTTCTCTGGTTCACTGTTATATGTATATAGTTCTGACATCCACAATATATTTTGTAAGCTCATTGTCACTACAAACAAAATTGAATCTTATACAAAATCCCATAAGAGATTCAATAAATAAAAATTGAATCTTATACAAAATCCCATAAGAGATTCAATAAATACACCTATATTTAAAGGTACACCTAAAGGAGGAGGTATAACACTACTTATTTTGTTAATTGTTATTTTGATCATAAGTTTCTTATGTTAAATGCCAAATGACATCTCTAAAAGGAATTTCTTTAAACATTAATGGAATGAATAATCCGTGTAAAAGGGCAAGCCTAATAAGATACATTAATTTACATAAGGCCAACTTAGTCTTCCTTCAAGAAACACATCTCTTGAAAAAAGATATTGATAAACTAGCCACAAACAAATATACAGTATTGGTTAGTTCAGAGCACACTCAGAAAAAAAGAGGAGTGGCTATTTTATGGAATAAAAGTATGCCTATTCCTAAAACTATTAAGTCTTATCAAGATGATAAAGGAATGTTTTGTATGGTTACAATACAAATTAATGGGAAGACTTATACATTAATTAATGTATATTGGATACCTGGCATTGGTATTAATACAGTGAAATACCATCTTGATAAGATCATATCATTCTCTATAGGAGATATTATTTTAGCTGGTGACTTTAATTGTATACTACATGAAAATGACACTACCACTATAGGAAAAAGGAAAATTACATCTAATGCAAAACATTTAAAAGATTTTACTAATTCTTATCATTTAAATGATATTAATAATCAGATAGATTCAAAATCATTACCATACACTTTTTTTCTAACAGATACAAAACTTATTCAAAAATAGATAGGGTCTTTATTTCTAACCAGATGGTAACAGAATTAATTAATTCTAAAATCATTTCATGTCCTATATCTGATCATAATTCAATTGTTTTTGAGTTCATGATAAAAAAATACTCACAATGTTCAGATCAAAAGGATACCAGCATATTTAACTCAACTTAAAGACTATAAAGAATATATACTTTCAGAAGTACAACATTTTTAGACATAAATAATACTCCTGAAGTCTCCATTGTCTATGTTTGGGATGCCTTAAAAGCATATTTATATGGACAAAGTATCAGATGGTATAATAATAAAAGGAAATCTTGGGATAAAGAATTGTTAGATATTCAAAGTAAATTAGACTCTTATAAACATAATAATAAAGAAAATATTATGGATAAGAAAGTCATTGAAGAAATAAACAAACTAAATGAGAAATACAAAGAAATTTTAACTCAAAGTTAAAATAATTCTAGAGAAATACAAGTTTTTGTCTTATTCAATAAGCCCCAAATACTTACATAGACTTAAAAATAAAACAAAAAGGTTGAATAAACAAAATCATATCAAAGAAATCTTTTCTCTAAGGAAAGATAAGAATGTTTCTAGTCTACCAGAAATACTAGATGAATTTAGAAATCACTTTCACAAGATTAACCATAATAACATTAACATGGAACCTATAGATAAAATAAAGGAGTTTATAACCACAAACATGAATAAAAAGCTTAATAAACAACAGATTAAACTATTGGATAAAAGTATTTCATATACAGAGGTTGTTACACAAATAAACAAGCTTAAATCAAACAAAGCTCCGGGTAATGATGGTATTATACCAGAGATATATAAAATCCTTTCTAAAAGTACATACTCATTAATACATAAGGTTTTTATTCTGGCCCAAAATGAGCTAATAACTCCCCCATCTTGGCAATATACGTTTATTTCACCAATTTTAAAACCTAATAAAGATCCAACTAGATGTACTTCATATCGACCCATCTCTTTACTTAATGTTGATTATAAAATGTTTATGAGTATTTTTGCTGATAGATTGAAGACAATCATCCCTGGCATTATAGATATAGATCAGACAGGCTTCATTGTAAATAGAAATACTTTTGATAATATAAGGAGAACTCTAACATTAACTGATTTTGCAAATAGGAAAAAGAAAGATTTAACACTTATTAGTCTTGATATAAGTTCAGCATTTGATTCAGTAAGTTGGGACTATCTGTTTACTTTACTGAAGTGCACAAACTTCTCAGATACATTTGTAAATCTAATTGAGCATTTATACAAAGGAACTTTGGCTTATATTAAGGTAGGAACATACGTCTCACAAAAAATACCCATTTTTAAAGGTACAAAACAAGGGTGTCCACTCTCTCCACTATTATTCACTTTAATAATGGAGCCTTGGGCTAATTTGATCAGAAACAGTACTGACATAGAGGGTTTTGAAATAGATGAAAATACAACATCTAAAATTCAACTTTTTTCAGATGATGTACTAATTACATCAGCAGGATCTAATTCTTTTATGCAGTCTCTATTTGATAAAATGATGAATTTTAAAAGTATTTCTGGTTTAATATTCAATGAAGAAAAAACTAAAATACTACCTATATATACACGAAAAAATGTTCTCATTAGTGATTTTACTAAATATGTACCCAATTCAGGTCAGATAACTTATTTAGGTATAATATTATCTAAAGATATTAAATCTATTATATATAATAATTATAATACCCGTCTTCTTAATATACAAAATCTTTTCAATTCCTGGAATAATATGTTTTTTACTATGGAAGAGAGACTTACGATTATTAAAATGATAATATTCCCCAAGATTTTATACTTAATACAATCAATAAAACTTCCACCTACAAAAATAATTATCAAAAAATTGAATACACTAATGTTAAATTTCCTTTGGGCACCTAATAGACCTAGGATTGCATTAAAAAAACATACTAATAGCTGGTCTCAAGGGGGCATTTCTTTTCCAGACTTTAATTTATACACTATCTCTTCTATTATAAAAGTTATTGCTTTATTAATAGATCAGTCATATGTTGCAAAATGGAAAGATTACTGGGAGCTAATTAGTATGCACTTCATGAAATTCTCCTTAACACATAAAAATATGATTGTAAATAACTCCATGTTATGGTTACTAAAGGAATTTTGTACTTCACCTATTAAACCTAAACATATATTTAGTTACCCATTAAACATTATTATTAGCTATCGTAACTTTATACTTATGCATCCTAAATATAGGGAATGGAATTTTATTATATTCCCTATAATGTATACTCGGGGTATGCTTTTGTCATCTACTTCTGAAGGAACTCATTTAGCTATAGATAATGATCTAAGGTACTGGTATCATTTGATATCTGATAATAAAGTTAAAAATCTAGATTTCTTAAAACAAGAATTTGATCTAAGAGAAACTTGCTGGTTAGAGGTTCAGACCTTTAGACAACATCTCATTGATAAAATAGATCTAATGTCTATAACAGTTAAAGAATCTATTCCAACACTGATTGATTACTTTATATTAAATTTACAACATAAAGTCTCTGATAAAGGTAAGCTTTCATACATACATAAAATTATCATACAAGAAACTTTTTACAGTGTAGATATCTACTGGAATTATTTCACTTCCATTAATGGTGACTCACCAACTCAACAAGATAAACAATATATATTGGAATCTGCCTATAAAACTACGTCTTCCATTGTCTGGAGACTTTTTACATGGAAATTTTTACATAGATCTTTCTATACACCTTTGATGATGAATAAAATAAATAATAAAGATAATCTATGTAAAAGATGTAATGTAGAAATTAATGCTGATTGGGCTCATATGTTTTATGACTGTATAAAATTGAAAGAATATTGGAAGTCAATTAATGAATTTTTGCAGGCTCTTTTTACAGATAATTTCATTATTTCTAAATCTCTTATATTTAACACACCGGTACCTCAAAGTGTTAAAAAGGTTAAGCTTCCCTTGTTATGGTCTATTCTAGCAGTGGCTAGGAAAATAATAACCAGAAATTGGATTTCAGATATACCTCCTTCGTTCAATGAATTTAAAAATGTTATGAATATAGTGTGCCATATGGAAATGAACACAATAAAGTCTAGAACTACTAGAAAAAAAAAAAAAAAAAAAAACTCCTTTTACACAATCCTGCCTATTGGCTTCTAACACATAAATATGAAATGAAAAAGGAACCTAATATATTATTTCTTATACTTACAATATAATACTTATGCTGGTACTTACTGATTTCAACTGTTTTAAAGTATCATTCAGAATGCAGCTCACATTTTGATTATAACACATCCTTCCATATAAATATTTATATTTTTTAAGTAGCATCTTCATTCAATGTTCCCAATGCATTGTTGTAATGGAATCTCCGCTTTACAAAAGACCATTGTTTTGTCCATCATTTTTGTTTGGAAAACAAGAAAGGGTGTCATAGGAAATCTCTTTGTTGCAGTGTCCATAGTTTACTTTTCTTCATTTTGACAGGTTGCTTCTTCCCATACCGCCTTCTTTTGCCTCCAGATCATCTTTTTTTTTGTTTTGCCAGTGTAGTTTGTGTTTCTTGAGAGTATGTGTAGATTTTTAATCCAAGCAGATAGAAGAATCAGTACTGCAGGATATGATAACATGAAACAAGAGTCTTAAAGATGGAAGAAAAGCATTTCTATTGGTTTATTTTTCTGGTATGTCTACAGTTTAATCCATACAGGTCTCAACTGCTCTCCTGGTTTCAGATTAGGAATATTTACTCTATGTACTCTATTTTAATATCAGCAATAAAATATCCAGTCCGTGTATTGAAACCTTTTCTCATAAATTCTTTACAATCCTTCTCTTCGTTTTATTCTCATACTGCTGTAAACCTTAAGTTGTTTGTGCATGCCCTATCCTAGAGTTCAGCTAGTTACTGTGACTTTTGTTCATATTTTAATTGCTATTCACCATTTTTCTTTCATCTCCTTTTCAGCAGTCTGCAAACCAATCAGTTCATCTGAGTGCATAATTAAAACTTCTACTATTTCCTGCAGCCTTCAGTTATTTGTCTCAATATATTCCAACAGGGAGACACTCATCTTGCATTTGTTCATTCTTTCTCCCTTGGGTGACTACGTATATTACCACCACCACCATCTTGAAATCCCCACAGTAAGGCCCTGGAGAAAACTGTTTCTAGTGTAACCAGATGGGGCCTGTACAATCCCAATCCATAGAATAGATGGGGGGGGGTAAAAGCTATGTTATGAAGCTAATAAATGTAACAACACAGTAGTGGTAGGTTGTCTTGAAATTGCAGATGCTCCAGATTACTATAAGGGCCTATACCCTATCCTAGCAAACAGCAGAGAAAATATTCCTGAGAGCGAAACATTGAATCAGATATATATGTTGTTAAGCATGCAGTTATTTAAGAGAAACATTATCTGCATGAACTCCACTCCACTTAGGGCTATGGGAGAGAAACTTTTTTCAGGTGACACTGGCCAGGGGTCAATTGAACCAAGGCGGTTAGGGATACAAGCAGGTAGCAATGTTCAAATAAATATTTGAAGTTATCCCAATTCTTATAGGCGGTGACTAATAACACTGTGTAGAGAATGGAACACCAAGATTTTGTGCTACAATCTGAAAAAAAAAACTGTAAAGTACTTCAGTAGCATTAGACCCAACAATGACGGCACTCTCAAAGGTGCAAGTAATTTATTTATCTAAGGACAGAATTTAAAACTATCCTTGACTTTTCCTCCAATAATAATTACTTGCTGTCTATTCAACAGCACTCACTAAGTGCTGTACTGGCATTCAAAGCTGGTAAGACACTTAACACTTTTTTTTTTTTTTTGAACTGTTAGTGCCAGGAGTAGAAATTGAATGCGCTAGAAAGAGTTACGATTGTGCGATTGGGTCTCACCGATCATGACCAATTAGTACGTACTGGAAACATCAATATCAAGATTCATCTCTCAAGTGAATTTCTTGGGAACCTTGTCTTAAACCCATAATACAGAGGACTATGATCAGAACACCCAGTTAGACCCAACCATAACAGCACTTAGATGTGTAGCAATTGTTACAAATCTCTGAAAACACTATTACTGTTGGGTCTGGCGCCACAGAATCACCTTACAGGTTTGGGTTTTGTTTCTGGTTTTGGAATGCAGTTATAGTGTTCCATGCACTACAATATGGTTACAATTGGATATCTGATCATAACTCTCTATTCAGCATTTTAGATAAAGAATTAATTGTACAGAGCCATTATACTCTTTGTATCCTATCTGCAATGTTTCTCTTAAAAAACACAAAATAATCCAACATAAAGAAGATGACCTCTAGTCTGTCACAATACACAGCTGTCAAAGGCTGCCCTACACTTCAAATAAACAGTGCGTCTTAACTGAATCCTCTAACATGTCCAACCTTAAGTTTTGTCATTATGCTGCAATACTTCTTAAAATATGGAATTATCTAGAACTCAGTCATAACAAATTTAAGATATACTTGCCACAACAATTCCACATAGAATAAAAAGTACTAAGTTGTGCTTTTTTTAAAGTTGCTCAATAAAAATGAATCTTAGCCACCCCCACAAAAAACAAAGAGATGTTTCCTCCTTGCTGTCTTCTGTTCCTGTGTTTCCCAGCTGCAGATAATAAATCTCTATAAACATGAACTTCACATGTGAGAGTAACTTATATTATTTTGCAATATGCAACCAGAACACAGACTGCACTGTGATCTCTGAAACCACCAGCCATTTATTACTTTGCTTGCCTTCTTGTAGAAATGTCAGCTGCCCACAGTTGCTTCTCATTAGAATTTCTGTACCATCCATTGTGCAGAAAAGTAATGCTGCCACATTTTATGCTCCTATTTTTGGAAAAAATGTTAATCTCATACACTGATATACTCTGCAAGTGCAGAGTTCTTTTCTATGTGTAGAAAGGCTGTTTTCTTAGATGCACTGCTTATACAGAGAATGACACAAAAATTTCTTTCCATGGTGACTGTTTGCTTTACAACAGGACAAAGTCCCTCTTTGTCTCTCTGCACAATGCATGCAGTCCACAGCGTGAGTCAGTTAAAATACGTTTAAAGCTGGTTTCGTGGTACAATTATATGCACATAACAGAATCACAGTTGCACCATGTCAGTGTATTACAGCTTATGTCTACTTAGCAATCGTACTGGACTAAACTGCATATTATTGAGTTGGAAATAGCTTTTTTTTGTTTTCCTCATTTATTACAATGCCTATAATACATTCCCAAAATAAAACCTTTTGCGTTGATATAAATTCTACTTGTATCTTTTTTTGTCAATTTATCTGAATCATTCATTCTTTTTTTTGTTTGGTTTTGTTTTGTTTAAAAAGACAGACTCCAGACTCATTTATTATATAAGTATTACTGGGCTGCATATCAAGTGGGTTGGAAGGGTGGCCTAATGGTTAAGGTGTTTGCCTTACAAACACAAGGTGCAGGGTTTGAGTTTCATAAGAGATAATTGGCTAGGCTTAAAATGCCTCGCAAAGGCAGTTTGCTTAGTACTAATCTATGAACCTAAATCAGTATCACAAGTTTAACATGACCATTTCAAATACATATAATGTATCACTATATTTAGTTGTGCTCCTACTTAATACTTCGTCTAGTTACAAAATGAAATAATTAATAAGTACATCTGTACTAGACCATGGGATGTATAAAAACATCTATGAAGACCAAAAATAAAACAAAATACACTACACGTGCATAAAGCATACTTTAGTATAGCTTTAAAAGCTTTCGATTACAAAGATTAAATAAGGAATATATGTATGTACTGAGGCCACATCATAAACATTTACATTTTCATTTATGTGAAGTAGCGGTGGTACAGCGGTAGCATTGTTACCTCACAGCAAGAGGTTCTCCCGTTAGATTCTCGGCTGGGTTTGGGAGTGCCTTCTGTGTGGAGTCTGCATGTCCTCCCCATGGTTGGGTAGCGTTCGAAAGACATGCGTGCATAAATGGGCGTGCCTTCGTTGAAGGCTGGGCGTCGAGCTGGCACCTTGGTGTTTCGTAAAAATCTACTGCCAATCATTAGCGGACCGGGTTCCGCTGTGGCGACCCCTTACCGGGAAAAGCCGAAAGACAAACAACAACAAGAGCTTTTATATCACTTTAGATTTTTACTCATACATATTTTGTTTCCACCACATCACTGAAACAAAATGCTTGCAAAAAGTTTGCAACTTTCAAAATAAATTTCTCTGTGGTCATTCACTTTTGATAATCCACCATTGTCTACATACTTACATATGATATTTAGCCTTTGTTTCATTCTGTATGGACAAAACAACCATTAACTTGCTTAAAAAAAACTTCACACATTTGCTTTTCTTTGCGTATTTGTAAAGAGGAGATCTAAATGCAGTATAAAGTCTCAAGCAAGTTTATACACACTATATATATATATATATATATATATATATATATATACATATATACATATACTGTATATACATATATATATATATATATATATATATATATATATAGATAGATATATAGATAGATATATATATATACATATGTATAGATTCACTTCAGAAGCTCAAAATCCTGAAATATAAAATTTCAGAATTTCGAGCCCATAAAGTGGAAACCTGAAAAGCACAAAAACCCAGAAGCACGAAATTCTAAATCTCGCATATCGGAAATGTTGAATTAGCGCTTCTGGTGTTTCACTGTGATTATGGACTCATGTTTATGTTTTAAGGGTTTTGGATAGGGGCTGTAGTGTGTGTTGGTGTGTTTTGTTGCTGTGATATGTGTGTGTGTGAGGGGAATGTAGCTTGTGTGGTGGTGTTCTGTGTGTTTGTGTAAATAGTGCGACCTTAGAGTTAGACTATTTAAGTAGGGGGGGGGTGGTGGGCGCAGCCTCCCACATGGGGGGTGCAGGGGGGCTGTAGGACAGGGAGTGTGTTTGTGTGTGGGGAGGAAGGTGTGTGTATGTGTATACCGGAAGCGCTAGTTCAACATCTCGGATATGCGAGATTTTGAATTCAAACCTGAATTGAAATTCGATATTTCAGGATTTCGAGCCTCTAAAGTGAATTCATATATATGTACACAATCTTGTAACATCACTGGTGTAGCAAGTCATCAAAACCGAAGAATATCAGACTAAACAAAGATACTTCCATTGAAGCATGGTCAGAGGGAGGATGAGAGAACCTCGAGAGGAATCACAACTGTACACCACAAAAAGAAAAAGCCTAGAGAAATGACTGTTCTAACAGCAAGCATTTTCTTACCAGTTAACTGCATTTTTGAAAGAAATGTTCCACATACATTTATATAAAATGTTATCTGCAGATGCTATATTTAAATATCAGTCAATCAATATAATACTGTACAGTCTTGTTCTGTGTTATAAACATTAGTCTGCTGTTGTGTTTTACTTCTATGTTTTCATAAAAAGTCTGAGAAGCCAGGATTGTCCCAAGAGTATCCAGCCTGCATATAAAACATTAGCAGGAACCTGTACCAAGAAATGACTTCAATAAGTAAAAAAAAAACACTCTAGAATTATTTAAATAATTCCAACAGTTTAGTGAAAGATTAAGCACTTTTGCCTGCAATGGGACAAATTTCTTCAGAATAAAAGAAACCAAATGTCAGCTAACATAATTCAAGCAATCACATTCAAGCATCTCAGTCATGTTTTCTACACCTATTTAAAACGATGTAAATATAGATAAAACAACATTGTTTTCTGACCAGTAGCATTAACACAAAATTATACACATACACAAAACCTTTTCAGCTGTGGGCTTCTATGAATATAAACAATTTGTTACTTAAAATATGTACGTCAATTTAGCAAGTTCAACCGCAAGACATTTTTAAACATATTGTGTAATTAGTGCCCAGTGGAAGTGTGGCCTTTAACCTGGGCTGTATTATACATTCTTTATGCTCTATAACACTGCCTAGATTGCTTCCCTTTATGTCTGCAGGAACCCTTTGACAAAAAATACATCTTTTTGGAAATTCGCACATAACAAAGAATAAAATAAAAGCAGCTTCACGAACCACCAGGCTGAATCAGGTTACACCCTTCTTCAGACATATTACAATGAATCAAACAAACCCTTTAAATACAAGATTAAAATACAATTAACCAATGAATATCATAGTCTAATAAACTGGTCTCCGCCTCTTAAGAACAGGTTTTAAGGGTACAACTGCATTAAGACCAGGGCTTCTATCAGCACCTAATCTAATTATCCATTGTACCTCAACAGTACTCAGTTTGATTAACTAAATCTCCCCCTCTAATGTTTCTCTTTACTGTTTGCAAAACCATAAAGGTAAAACAATGCCCTGGATGTGTACTAAAATGTTGATAAAGTGCATTATGTGCATTGCATAAACTTATGGCTGATAAATGTTTCAATATCCTCTCTTTAAGCTTGCAATTTGTTTTTCCTATGTAAAACAAATTATAGGATTGACACTGAGCCAGATATATTACATTCATAGTATTACAATCAGCAAACAACCGTGATTTAAAAACCCTGATCCACAGGGTGTACAAATTCCTGAATCCTAGATATCAAAGGGCAGGCTTTGCAGTGTAGGCATGGGAAAGTCCCTGTTCTTCTTGAAATCTTAACCTTGTCCTGCCTACAAATGTCCCTATCACATAAAATTTGTTTTAAATTCTGACCTCTTAAAAATTAAACGTGGCGCTGCCCCTACTATATCCTTTATACCATCATCTGTTAATAAAATTCCCCAATTATTCCAAATAACCTCACATACACCTCTTATATCCTTATTATATTTAATATATAGGTTCAACCTATCCGTTGACTGTGTCCTTTTTACTGAAGAATTCCTACGATGTACCCCATTTGCAGAAAACTACGGTGCCACCCTATTACCCCTGTCTGTGAATGCACTAGAAACATGCTTTCGTACTTTAGTGTTATTATAGCCCCTTAAATCATCTAAAGTATTTAATACATGAATTATAATATCCTTGACTGCAATCGAAGGATTCCAGAGGAATCTGAATTTAAAACAAATTTTATGTGACAGGGATATTTATAAGCAGGACAAGGTTAAGATTTCAAGAAGAACAGGGACTTTCCCATGCCTACACAGCAAAGCCTGCCCTTTGATATCTAGGTTTCAGGAATTTGTATGCCATGTGGATCACATGGTTTTTAAACCACAGTTGTTTGCTGATTGTAATATTATGAATGTAATATATCTGGCTCAGTGTCAATCCTGTAATTCGTTTTACATAGGAAAAACAAATTGCAAGCTTAAAGAGAGGATATTGAAACATTTATCAGCCATACGTTTATGCAATGCACATAATGCACTTTATCAACATATTAGTACACATCCAGGGCATTGTTTTACCTTTATGGTTTTGCAAGTAGTAAAGGGAAACATTAGAGGGGGAGATTTAGTGAATCAAACTGAGTACTGTGAGGTACAATGGATAATTAGATTAGGTGCTGATAGAAGCCCTGGTTTTAATGCAGTTGTACCCTTAAAACCTGTTCTTAAGAGGCGGAGACCAGTTTATTAGACTATGATATTCATTGGTTAATTGTATTTTAATCTTGTATTTAAAGGGTTTGTTTGATTCATTGTAATATGTCTGAAGAAGGGTGTAACCTGAAAGCGCTAACATTCTGTATTACTTTTTCATTCAGCCTGGTGGTTTGTGAAGCTGCTTTTATTTTATTCTGTGATTTTTTGCTTTTTGGACCTTTGGTGCCTTTCCTTGGTTCTTGGCTTGGACAAATCAAAGAATGTCTGTACACTGGTTTGGCTGTGTGCTCAGTTCTAATGGGATAAAGATGCATATTACGGCATTGTATAAGTTTTCCTGACATTTTTCTCACATAGAAAGATTTGCAGGTGCTACAAGTGGCTATGTAAACTGGTTCTGTAGAATTATACTTTAAAATGTTTTCACTAAATGTTTTAAGTGACACAATGGAAGCACTGTCTCACGTATTGTAATGACGGAGCTTGCAAAATACACATGAAGACATCCTTCTGCATTTTCTGTTGTGCGTACACAAAATAGATAAATTATCTTCTGTTGCACATTTAAATTACAATCCTTTTTGTTTACAAAAATTGGAATTTATTTCTTGCACTTTTAACTAACTCTTGGTTCCCTCTTATAACCTTCTAGTTATTGGTAATAATATCCTTATTGCCTTTAGAGTTCACATTGTATATAACAGAACAACAATTTGTGAAGTCCTTAGCATTGTTTTCAACATCGAAAAAACAGACATTCCACACTTCTTCAATTAGGACAGACAGATAACTGGCCTGACATTGCTGGCTTCACTTAAAACGCCCGAGACAACACCAGGCACACTGCATCCATGTATTTGTTTTTACTTTGCTAACTCTTAATAGAATTCTGCATCAAATGATGTACGCCTAGGCACACAAATTGCTTAGCTTTTAACAATTTTTTTTTTTTTAATTTAACCAGGATGCCCATAGTGTGCATGCAGATAATAATTTGTGAATGTAGGCTTTTGGTATATTTTGAAGTGCTGCTGCTGAAGGTCACTGCTGTTTTTATTAATCCCAATTTACAAAAACATGCTTTGCTGCCAGTACAGCAATATGTTTGAGAACTAAAGAAGTTAATATATTTTATGATTTCTAAAGGTTTTTGTTCCCCTTCTGTCTGAATTAGAAAGAAACCATCAATAAAGTGTGCATAAAAATTGATATGTCTATGAAATTCAAATGCCTACAAATGTTAACTCCCTATGAGTCAAGTTTGTAAACAGAAAGACCATCCAAGTCCACACTGAAACACTCTGTCCTGTGTATAGCATTCACAATCAAAAATGAAATGGTAATTCAAGGAGTAACTCTGCTCAGCTTAGTCATTTGATAAGTTGGCCATGTCAGTCAGAGTCCTTTCTTGAACTGGAATTATTATTGAGTTGTTTTGTTTGTCTTTCGGCTTTTCCCGGTAAAGGGTCACCACAGCGGAACTCCGGTCCGCTAATGACTGGCAGTAGATTTTTATGAAACACCGAGGTGCCAGCTCGACGCTCAACCCTCAACAAAGGCACGCCCATTTACGCACGCATGTCTTTCGAACGCTCCCAACCATGGGGAGGACATGCAGACTCCACATAGAAGGCACTCCCAAGCCAAGCCGAGAATCGAACGGGAGAACCTCTTGCTGTGAGGTAACAACGCTTCCGCCAAACCACCGCGGCATCCTGGAATTATTATTGAGTATAAGGTGGAAATATCTAAAAATGCTAAAAAATGATCATAGGTTCATAGGTTCATAAGTAGATACTAAGCTATCTGCCCTAGGGCATTTTATAAGCCCAGCCAGAGTGTATTTGGCTTCTGCCTCCCTATTAGATTAACATACTGTGCCTCTGTAAAGTAGGTCACAGAAGGTACCCTTTTAAGATTAGTTTACTCTGCCTCTGTCTAGCAGGGACACAGGAGAGATCCCAGGGGTGAATTTGCGATTTCCCATCCACGCATCCAAATTTCGCTTGAAGAGGGTCAGCGAGGGGCTATGTCTAACATGAATTGGGATTCTATTCCAGAGTGAGGGGAGCCTCTGGGAAATGAATCTGTCCCTCCAGCATGTCCGATTTATTTTTGTGCTGAGGTTTAGGTCCCTGGAGCGTGTAGCTCTAAGGGACTTGGATTTTTTGAGGTGGAGCATGTCCATTAATTCTGGGTTTGACATGGCTTTGTACGTCAGGCATAGATCGCCTCTGAGTAGGCGGTAAGCAACTGAGTAGAGCTGGAGTTTCTTTAGTCGAGCTGCATAGGACATCTGTTTGCAGCCCATGATTCTCTTGGTGAGATACTTTTGGGGTCTCTCCAGTTGCTGCAGGTGTCGGGTAAGGTACATCCCAAAAGGGGCATTGTATTCAATTATGGGCCTGATGAGTGATGAGTAAAGGGGCACAATGACCTCTCTTGATCTAGATGCGAACACTTTTGTGATAAGGTGGGCTATATAGAAGGTCTTTCTAACCACTTTGGCAACATGATTATCAAAGGAGAGATTACTATCTACGTTGGTCCCCAAATCTCTAATTTCTTCTTCCATACTTAATGGATTACCACCTATGTGGTAATTTGTGGGCACCTTGTTTTTCCCAAAGGGGATGACTATGCACTTTTTAGCATTTAGCTTGAGGCCGTGGTTCTGGCACCAAGCATCCGTCTCTGTGAGACCCTTTTGGAGGATGCTTGTGTCAGCTGGAGATTCGATTATGGCCCCCAGTTTGCAGTCATCTGTGAACTTTGTCAGCCATAATCCCCGTGTTAGCCTGAACCTCAGAGAAGTATATACCGAACAAGAGAGGTCCCAGAACTGAGCCCTGTGGGATGCCACTTGTAACTGGTTTGGATTCGGACATGGCACCTGCAATTCTGACCATGTGGGTTCTACCTCTGAGCCAGTTTGCAACCCATCTTGTGATATAGGGGTTGATATTTAAGCTGGTAAGCTTATTTATGATGCCTGAGTGGGGTATTGTGTCGAAGGCTTTTGCGAGGTCCAGGTAGGCTGTGTGGACTACCTTGCCCTCATCTATGGCTTTGGTAACTGTTTCAAAGAAATCAACTAGTTTTAAGAGGCAAGATCTGCCCTTAACAAAGCCGAATTGGGTAGGGTCCAGTGTCTGGAGGCTCCCAATGTCTTTTTTTATGAGTTCCATGATAATACGCTCCATAGCTTTACAGACCAGACTAGTCAGGCTTATGGGGTGATAGTTTCCGGGGTCCGTTGTGGCACCACCTTTGTGGAGTGGGACCACTGTAGCTGTACGCCATTCTTTGGGTACATATCCTGTAGTAAGGCTAAGTTTGAACAGTGACTGAATGTGAGGGTTCAGTTCTTCTTGGAGCTCGTGTAAGACACAGCCTGGGACACCGTCTGGTCCCATAGATGTTGTGTTTTTTGCTTTGGAGAGGGCAGATTTCACCTGTGCATCTGTGATGTCAGGGAGGTTACATTCAGTTGGGATAGGCGTTTGTTCCTTTGGGGGGGGGGGAGTTTGCGCTGAATCTGTCTGCCAGGATGTTGGCTATGTCTGTAGGTTCGGTATATTTTGTACCGTTATGCAACAATTCAGAGCATATCTGGGAGTTTCCGTCCATGTTTCTGACATAACTAAAGTAGGCCTTGTGATTATCTTTAGTGTCTAGGGCAATTTTTCTTTCGAAACTGGCCTTTGATGATTTTATGAGGGATCGAAGTTTCTTGCTAATACTGATCAGAGATGCCTTCCCATTTTGGGATTTTGCTCTGTCATGTAGTAGCTTCTTCCTTCTGTTGCATAGCTTATTTATGGCCGGGGTCCACCAGACTGGTCTCCTGTTTTTGTAGGAGTGAGTCTTGGTTTTATTTGGGATAGCACGATCCATGCATTCCTGCAGGTGCTCATAGAATGCATTTGTAAAGGATTCTGCGGATTGGGCTGTATTATCCTCTGGCCCAGGGGCTTTGAAGGATTCCACCTCAGTCTTGAGAAGTGCAAAGTTGGCTTTGGAGAAATTCTTTACAGTGATTTCCTTGGCTGGGGGTGGGGACAGGATATGGATGTCTAGGGAAATTTGTTTATGGTCTGATCTTACCAATAAGGGTTTTACCTCTGGTGTGGAACATAGAGTCCCCATGTTGGTGATGACCAGGTCCAATATGTTGTTCCCTCTTGTGGGAGTGGTGACCAGTTGTTCCATTGCGTTAGAGTTTATAAATTCAAGGAACCATTGAGTGAGGGTGTTTGGGTTTGAGTAGTTTTCCCAGTCAATGTTTGGGTAGTTGAAGTCACCCAATAACATAGTGTTTGGAGAGACCTTCATATTCTCCAGTGTTCTCAGTAATGCCAAGTGGGGTTCCTGTAATAGGGAGGGTGTTCTGTAGCAGGCTACAAACTGAAAGGCAGTTTTGCCCGCTGTTAGTTGCACATGGATGGTTTCCGATGCTTCGTGCAGTGCCACTAACCTGGAGGTGTAGGTATCTTTGATGAATATAGATACTCCCCCTCCCTTTGTGCTTCGGTCCGAGTTTTGGGGCTGAAACGCATGGTATGAGTTATAACCTGATAGTGCTGGGGTGCTCTCAGGAGCCTTGAACCAGGTTTCTGTTACTGCACAGACATCGATTTTCTCCATACTGAGGAGAGTTTCGACTGCATGCATCTTGAGGTTTAGACTTCTGGCATTGAGTAGCATTACCTTTAGTTTTTTTACCTTTGGGTTGTCTATGGAGGTGGGTTTGCCCTTTGAGCCTTGCCTAAAAAAGGCACTATGGGGGTGGCAAGAGCCTTGGCCAGTATACGAAAGCCTAAGGGTGACAGGTGCAAGCCGTCCCTAGCGAAGCAACGTGGCTTGTCGAGCATGTCATCCCAGGCTGACAGACACTGGATCCCCTTTGAATGACACCAGTACTTTAGCCAATTGTTGAAACTGATCATTTTGTCTTTATACTGTGGCATCATTCTTGTTGAGGGCAAGATGCTACTCAAGGTCAGGGACATACCAGCCTGGGCTACATGGTCAGAGAGCTCCTCTATGTCTCTTTTCATGTAGTCCAGGGAGGTACGTCTCAAGTCATTCACACCAGCATGGACAATGACAGAGTCATACTTGTACTTGCTTTGGAGTGACCTGAGTGCTTGCGTTATATGGCGGATCCTGGCACCCGACAGGCAGCTTACAGTGACCTTCTCCTTGTTCAGTCTGGTGAGTGGGACGTCAGTGTGCCGGACAATAGAGTCCCCTATAACAAGTGTATTTGGTGTGTTGTTTGGCCTTAAGGGCTGTGAGAGGCACACTGATTTTGTGAGATATGTGATTTGTGGGTATTGTTGCTTGGATATCTGTTTAGGAGGTCGTTGCTGTTTAGGCAGATTTTTATTTAGAGCCTTCGAGTATGTTTTTGTGTGTTTATGTGTTGGGTATGCAGATGCAATAGGTTTGTGTGAGACTGGATTTGTGGTGTGGGTGGTTACCTTTTCCTCCTGACTGACTGTGCCAGTCTTGGGTTGAGAGAGCTCTGCCTCCAGTTTGGCTGTGTAACTGCATCTCTCACATGTATTAGAGTTTGTTGGAAGGAGGAGAGGGTTGTCTGTGTATACAAGGCAATTGTAACATTGCCTCAAAATTCCCAGATTCACCAGCTGGACTGGAGAGTATCCTTGAAACTGACCCTTGGACATACCAGATTAGTATAGGGAACTGTTTTTTTTTACTGATCAGATTAGGGAAGGGAAATGATTTTTCACTTGATCAGGAAGGACCAATCGGGAGTCTAATACTTATGAGAAGTCAAGGAGGGTGTAGTGCTTTATTTAGTTAGTGTTTCCTTATAAGAACTGAGCAACTGCAGGGCTTTAGAAAGAGAATAGAGTGATTACTTTGAGAGTTTGAACAGTTCTAAAGGGAAAAAGTGAAGAGCAGACTTTGTGGAGCCTGGAATAGTTTAAACCTGTTTAGGCGGCACTGCCCGATGCTGCTCAGTGCACAAAACCGCGCAAAAAGAGAGTTGTACGGTTTTAAGAGAGAGAGAGAGATCAAGGAGTTTAGAATTGACCCAAAATGGCCAATAAAACTACAGCTTCTAAGTAGTAACCACTCCTCCAGGGACAGGCAGGCTGTTCAGTGTTTACCACTCCCACTGGTGAACACAGAGACTTCCCTTTAGCCCAAGCAAGCACTGGCCTTCTAGAAACTTCCAAACAGTTCAGAACAGCAAATCTGTAACTGAACTTTCTTAACTTTCAGAAAGTGGGAAAAAAGCAAGATTTTTTGTTTTTTTTTTCTTTTTGTTGTAGTTTAAAGGTAGCAGAGATACACAAGAAGCAAAATAATCACAACAGTGCAATAAATGTCCCCACACTTGAGTGCTAGGCCAAAATCAGGTAAAATGCAGTTTTTAGAGAAAAAAACGATTTTAAATTAAGTGCAACACAGGAAATGCAGTAAACAGGCTCTAGATGTGTTCCAAGTACTGTTACTGTCACAGATATAAACTTTAGCAAGCCGGAAAATGCCAAAAAATGGGCGGCAAAGCAGTAAAACTTAACAAAAAATCAGAAGCAAATACTTAAAATCACAAAAGTGGCTCCTTTTCTTCTCTCAGCGTTTTCTCCTCTTGGTAGGTGCTTCAGCAACAACTAGCAAGCCTGAAAAGCTTCACACCATTTCATTGCTAGAAATCTACTAAGAAAGTGCTGGGAGTTCTTGATGTAAGAATCAGATTTTACAGAATTCTGTTTATCTTATAGTCTATGATAAGTCAAAATGTCAGGAATGCAGCGTTCTAATGGATCCTTAGAACGTTAAAGAAAGTGCCTATGTTAGGATGAGGGAGCTAAAGAAATTACAATCTCTAGAGAAATGTAGCAGTTATGGAGTAAACCTAACAACATAAGAGACATAAACCTTGGATACAGTAGTATATACCTAAAGTGTACTTTTCAAATAGCTGCTGCTATCACTTAACAGAAAATATATTTTTTGCTTAAAGTACACACTCTCCATGATCACCATAGCAGTTCTTTTGTCTGCTTTCATAAATCTTGCAATGGTATCACTGTATACTGTTTCAATGCTTTCTGCTTACTAAATGAAAGTTATGAGATACATTTAGCAGCTTTCTCATTTCATCGTTGTAACTGGACTAAAGTGTCAGAATTTGCTGTACGGGAAGACTGTGGTTACTGGGCTTTTTACACTTACTTACTGTACCTTCACTGTTTAGTGAAACTATATTTAAAATGTATTTCAAATTTGGCTTTCTTGTGTACAGTTCAAATTTTGTTGGTGTGCTTGTCAAGTCAATTTCAACTGTATTTTTCATCATTATCATCATCAAATCTACATCTTCATTGTCATCTTCATTATCATCTTCCTCATATCCTCATCATCTCTTCTTCAGCACGTCATCATTTGCGTTATAATCTTCAGTGTTGTGGTAATCTTCCTTACATCATCTTCATTATTTTTTTTATTTTACTTTTGCACAACTAGTACTACAGAGAGCATCTAAATATCCATTTATTATAAACAATTATGATCAGATCTGTGATCATAACATAGTATTATGTGTTCCCAATATGGATGCCAAGATTCATCTCTCAAGTTCGCTCTCAAAATGAATTTCTTGGCATCAATGTCTCGAACACGAAATATACAAGTTACAGTCAGAGGTCTGATCATAATCCTCTACATTGTCCGATTGATGAAGTGACTGGTCGATTTATTGCGCTGTATCTGTGTGACTTTATGAGTTGGAATTTGCTGCAGCCTTTAGAAAAAAACACATATCACTACAGACTGTTTCTTCCCACAATTACATCAACATAAGGAAGGATCATGTGAAAAACAACAGAAATGAAATGAACAGCTGCCCACCCGGCAGTAAACACAAACACATATTTATTAAACTTGCTAAGTATCATTTCACAGAAAAAAACTAAAGTGGAAAAAGTATTTTAGAATCAGTAAGCCAACTCTGTAATTACAACAAAAAGAAGAGGTAAAAATATTTCTGCATTTGATTTTTTAAGTGTATACAAATAACAGGCCATGTAGACACCGTATCAGCTGATCTGCCAGGTGGTCATCAACAATGGGTCACTATAGGAACTTTATCTTTAGAGATCCTATTTCTGGGACAGAATTCTTGTGTCCCATTGCTTAGGGACATGCATGTCTCTTGCCATTGCATGTGCTGGGCTAGACAGACATACACATCCCCTGTGTTCCCCTATGTAACCCCCCATATACTGACTGAAAACACCTACAAAGATAAGAGTGAAAACATCTGCAAAGACACACACAAACAAAAATATAAAATGAAACAAAGATCAAATGGCTCCAGCATGAATATCTGCAATGGACACATTCTTGAAACAGGCACTGAAAGAAGCCACTCCTCTGGAGGAATGGCCTTGGATGATATTTTCCAACTGATAATTCATGGCTTAGGGAAAGAATATGCTTGTGGTAGAACTACAGCTGCTACTACACATCAAAAGTACGGACACTCTTCTTTCCCTATGGATTCTGTTCCAGAAAGAAAACAGGAAGATGGACAGACCAATTATGAAACAGCTCCAACATAAGTATTATCTCAAAGGACATTTGATCCTTGTGAAACGCCAAGTACAATTCCCTACAGACTAGGGCATACAGTTCTATGACTCTAAGTGCAGAGAATAATAACAAGCTGGAAAAGTCTGTTTCAAGAGAAGAATTTCACCTGAACCAGTGATAATAAGCAGAAAATGACCAAGCCTGTCAACTGAAGCTCATATCTAAAGTAGAAGAAGGATTCTTCCAATCCTGGTTAAAGTTAAGCAAAAGCGTTGTTGTTTACAAAATCATGATGTACTAAAATGACAGAAAAGTTGTACCTGACTGTTGCATAAATACTAAGTCAAACATGTAACTGAAGTAGGTGAGGGCTACCTGTAAATTCACTGACTGAGGTAGTATGAGATATAGGTGTGTACCAGGCTAATGGCCCTGGAGCCTTTACAAGCCTAGCCCATAGCATTACCCTGGCATTGTGCCACCCGACCTTAGTTCCCAGTGCCTATGTCGAGTAAAGCCACTGGAGTGATCCCTGGGATGAATTTTCTAATTTCCATCCACTCATCAAGATTTCTCTTGAAGAGGACAAATGAGGTGCTCTGCTTGACATACATGTTGACATACATGGGAAGTCTATTTCATAGTATGGCCAGTCTCTGAGTTATGAACCTGCCCTTCCAGCATGTTCTGTTGATTGTGGTAATGAGGTTGAGGTCTCTGGAGTGTGTGGTGCAGAGGGATTGGGATTTCTTCAGATGTAGCATTTCTAACACAGCTGGGCCAGACATGGCTTTGTAAGTCAAGCAGAGATTGCCTCTAAGTAGGCGATATGAGACAGAGAATAGTTTAAGTTTTCTTAGTCTGTCCATAAAGGACAAATGTTTAAGGCCTAGGATCATCTTTGCGAGGTACTTTTGCGGCCTATCCAGTTGTTGCAGTTGTTTAGTGAGGTACATGCCAAATGGGGCATTGTACTCGATGATTGGCCTAATGAGGGAAGAGTAGAGGGAGACAATGACCTCTTTCTTCCTGGATGCAAAACCCTTGGTAATGAGATGAGCTACATAGAAGGGCTTTCTGACCACAGTGGCAATGTGGTGATCAAAAGAGAGGTTTCTGTCAACCTGGGTTCCCAGATCTCTTATAATGTCTTCTGTGTTCAGTGGACTACCAAGCGATCTGGTAATTCATGGGAACCAGGTTTTTCCCAAAGGGGATAACGACACAATTTTTGAAATTGAGCTTAAGGCCATGGTTCTGACACCAGTCGTTGGTCTCAGTGAGGCCTTTCTGCAGGATGTCAACATCACTTGGGGATTTAATAATAGCTCCCAACTTGCAATCGTCTGCGAACTTTGTCAGCCAGAGACCCTTCATGTTGGCCTGGACTTCAGAGAAGTAGATATCAAACAGGAGAGGACCCAGGACCGAACCCTGTGGGACTCCACTCATGACTGGTCAGCAGTCTGACTTGGAGTCAGCTACTTTCACACTGTGGGTTCTACCTGTGAGCCAGTTTGCAACCCACCTAGTGATATAGGGTTTGATGCCTAGCTTAGTGAGTTTTTCTATGATTCCTGAGTGGGGAATGGTATCAAAGGTCTTGGCCACATCAAGGTAGGCTGTATGAACCACCTTGCTTTCATCCACAACTCTGGTGACTGAATCAAAGAAGTTGACCAAGTTGAGCAGGCATGATCTACCCTTCACAAAAAAACAAACTGTGTGGGATCCAGAGTTTGGACATTCCCTATATCCGTGTTTATTAGGTCCATGATGATGCGTTCCATTGCTTTGAATATTAGACTTGTCAGGTTAATGGGGCGATAGTTTCCAGGGTCTGTAGTTACTCCTACTTTGTGGAGAGGGATGACTTTATCGGTGCGCCATTCAGTAGGGACAAAGCCTGAGGTGAGACTGTGATTGAACGGGGAACACAGGTGAGGTGCCAGTTCACTCTGTAGTTCATGTAGAACACAGCTAGGGATATTGTCAGGTCCCATAGAAGCTGTATTCTTGGCCTTGAACAGTGCTGTTTTAACCTGTGTAGCAGTAATACTGGGTGCCTGGCAATATACTGATACTGTGACTGGTCCCTTGGGGGGGATAAAGTTGGCACTGAATCTGTCGGCCAGTATACTGGCAATATCTGTTGTCTCGGTATAGATGTGCCATTGTGCAGTAGCTTAGAGCAAGTCTAGGTATTGCCATGGAGATTCTTTACATAACTATAGAAAGCCTTGTGGTTGTCTTTACTATCTGCTGCAATTCTGTTTTCATAGCTAGCTTTAGAGGATTTGATGAGGATCTCAACTTTTTGTTGATGCTGATAAGGGAGTGTTTTCAGTCTTGGGACTTCACCTTATTCCGCATCTGTTTCCTCCTTTGTTGAAGAGTTTGTTTATGGAAGGGCACCACCAGATTGGCTTTCTTTTTTTGGAAGAGAGGGTCTTGGTTCTAGTGGGTATGGCGAGATCCATGCATTTGTGTATGTGTCGTACAGTGCACTGGTATATGATTTGTCAGTCATGCAACTGATCTCCATTTGCAAGGGTGTAGTGAAGTTAGCCACCTCTGCTTTAGGAGCCCAAAGTTAGCTTTGGAGAAGCTTTTCATGGTGATTACCTTTGCAGGGGGATGTGGATTTCCAAGGTGACTAGTTTGTGGTCAGATCTAACCTGGAAGGAGTTGACTATTGGTGTAGAGCAATGGTCACCCATATTAGTAATGACCAGATCAAGGATGTTGCTACCTCTAGTGGGGGGTAAGAACGAGTTGGTCCAGGGCATTGAAATTAATGAATTCCAAGAAACGTTGGGCAAGTGTATTGGTACATGAGTAGTTTTTCCAGTTAATGGAGGGATGGTTGAAGTCACCCAGTATGAGAGTGTTAGGTTGGACCTTAATATTCGCCAGGGTACTTAGGAACATAGAGTGTGAGTGTTGGGACATGGTTGGGGACCTATAGCAGGCTATGACCTGAATCGCTGTCTTTCCCAATGTTAGTTGCACCTGAAGTATTTCAGATGCGTTATGTTGGGCTACCAGTCTGGAGGTGTGCGCATCCTTTATGAATATGGAAACACCACCATCTTTAGAGCTTCAGTCCAAGTTCTGGGGTTGAAAAGTGTGGAATGAGTTATAGCCTGGTAGTGCAGGGGTGCTTTCTGCTGCCTTGAACCAGGTCTCTATTATGACACAAATGTCAATGTTCTCCATTTTAAGGAGTGCTTTGAATGAGTGCATTTTGAGATTTAGACTTCTGGCATTCAGCAGCATGACCCTCAGACTGTATTTGTTTGTAGCTGTTATGATGGTAATTTGGTCTTTGGAACATCACCTAAAAAATGCACTATAACGGGTGGCAAGATCCTTGGCCAGTATCCGGAAGCCCAGGGGGTGACAGATGCAGGCCATCTCTGGCAAAGCATTAAGGTCTGTCAATCATGTCATCCCAGGCAGACAGATATTGGATCCCCACAGAATGACACCAGAAACTTAGCCAATTGTTGAAATCAATCATTTCCTGCTTGTACTGTGGTATCATTCTGGGTGATGGTAGGATGCTGCTCAGGGCTAGGGTAATACCCACCTGGGCTACATAATCTGAGAGCTCCTCCATGTCTCTTTTCATATAATCCAGGGAGGTATGTCTCTGGTCATTTACACCCAAATGTACAATGACAGAGTCATATTTGTACCTGTTGTTGTTGAGGGACCTGAGTGCGTGCATTATGTGGTGGATCCTGGCACCTGACAGGCAGCTGACTGTTATTTTCTCCTTATTCAACCAAGTGAGTGGGACATCAGTATGCCTCACTATTGAGTCACCTATGACTAGTGTGTTGGGCATGCTATTTTGTCTTAGGGGCTTTGGTTGAGTGGCACACTGTTTAGGAGAGTTGTTTGTCTTGTGTGTGGTGGTCAAGTGCGTTTCTGCCTTGAAGGTCTCTGCTGTTTGGGTAGATTTTTATTGAGAGCCTCCAAGAAGGTGGATGTGCGGTTTGTTTTTTTATGCAAAGGCAGTGCTGGTGTGTGTTCTAGAGAGCTATGTATTCCATGTAGCGTGTTGCAAGTGTTGACCTTTTCCTCTTGATCAGCTATTCTGGTCTTGGCTGGAGAGTGCGTGGCTTCCAGTTTGGATATATAAATGCATCTCTTGCAAGTCTGAATGTTGGGAGGTAAGAGGAAAGGGTTGTCAGTGTACATGAGGCAGTTGCTACATTGCCTCAGGATGCCCACGTTCAACAGGTTAATAGGAGAAAGCATAGGGAACTGACCTTTAGACATGCCTGGACGGGTGGGCATTAATAATAAGTACTGGAACTGTTTCCTTGAAGAACATTTAGTGCTGTAGCACTTTTGTGTGCTACAATAATTGCTACAAGATGAAAACATATTTCATTTACCAGCATAATTATGGTAAGTGAAAAGCTTCTGGCAGCTTCAGTCACCTATGAGATCTCCACAGGAAGACCCAGTGAGATCAGGGTTTCTAAGAGAGCAGCTAAAGTCACTCCAATTGAAGGCAACTCCCTAGTTTGCACTAGGATGGAGTTCTTTATTAAACTACACTCTTCTCAATCAATAAAATATGAGAAAGATGACTTTCAATCTTCTCTGAACTTCGTTATCAAGTACTGAAAAATAACAAAAGGTGCACAGGCATGCAATAATCATCATTGCCACTGTAAGGAAACACGACTCCTCCATCACTAATTCCCTCTCCCTGTTGAAAGGAGCAGAAGTGTGTGAAGAACCACATTATATTTCAGATGTTCCATCCAAAGAAGATCTCGACCAGACATTTTCCCTTACTTTGACTTTCACAAGTGGTCTTTAGTTCAGGCTAAGAGAATCTCATAGCACGTTCATTTCCCTTGAATATGAATGGCTGTGAGGGTTGTCCCAGATCATGAACCAGTCCCATATACAAAAAGTCTCTCTGCACAGGGGCTACTTTTTTTCTGTATATAGAACAGGCATGGTTTTAGCTTCAACCACCCTTCCAGACATTGAAGGGACAGAAACAATGAACACAATGACCTCAGCTGTAGTAAATTTATAATGGAGTCCCAATTGTTCATAGGTTCATAGATTAGTACTAAGCTAACTGCCCTTGCAAGCCATTTTAAGCCTAGCCAATTATCCCTTGTGAGACTCAAACCCTGCAACTTGTGTTTGTAAGGCAAACACCTTAACCCTTTGGCCACCCTCCCAGCCCTGGGGCTCTTTTTGCCTTAAACTGAGGTGAAGCCTAGTGAGCTCTCCAGCCCAACATGATGTACCTGCTATGAGCAAGAGGAATGGATTTTGCTGAAGAAAAGACAACCCCACATAGAGGACAACAGGCACCTCCCACCATTCTACAGCCCAATGATATGGGGCTTACAGCAGAAGGTTTATGAGATGACGCTGCAGTCACTGACATCTCACCATCTACTGAAGCATCCTGTTCCATAGATGGGCAGATGCAGAAGTGAAGAAGGTGTCTGCCATGAAACCCAAGATGACCAGAAGGGTTTGGACATCCAAGCACTTCTATGACCCCACACAGGTTCATAGGTTCATAGGTTCATAGGTTCATACTAGGCTATCTGCCCGAGGGCATTTACAAGCCTAGCCCATAGTTTTGTGGCTTACGCCACCCCTTTAGTATGGGGAACTATACCCATTATTTTGCTGTGCCTCTGTTGAGCAGTGACACTGAGGTAATCCCTGGGGTATATCTGCGATCTCCCATCCATTGGTCAAGATTTCTCTTGAACAAGGCCAGCGAGGTGCTCTGCCTCACATATACCGGGATTTTATTCCAC
Organism: Protopterus annectens; assembly: GCF_019279795.1. Lineage (NCBI taxonomy): Eukaryota > Metazoa > Chordata > Ceratodontiformes > Protopteridae > Protopterus > Protopterus annectens. Next base: position 1,782,474 of record NC_056732.1, read on the forward strand.
AGCATAGGGAGTCTTTGGGTGATGAATCTATCCCTCCAGCGTCCTATTAATAGCCGTGTCGAGGTTTAAGTCTCCGCCCTTGTGGCTCTGACGGATCTAGATTTTTGAGGTGAAGCATATTCATCAAATCTGGGTTTGACATGGCCTTGTATGTTAGGCAAAGGTCACCTCTGAGCAAGCGGTGGCGACTGAATAGAGCTGGAGTTCTTTCAGTCGGGCAGCATAGGACAGATGTTTGAGACCCTTTATCCTTTTGGTGAGGAACTTTTGTGGCCTCTCCAGCTGCTGCAAGTGTCGGGTCAGATACATTCCGAATGGGGCATTGTACTCAATCATTGGTCTGATGAGTGATGAGTATAGGAGACTATGACCTCCCTTGATCTAGATGAGAATCCCTTCATGATAAGGTGGGCAATGTAGAAGGTCTTCCTAACTACTTTAGCTACATGGGTGTCGAATGACAGACTACTATCAACCTGGGTCCCCAGGTCCCTGATAACTTCTTCTATGCTCAGTGGATTGCCACCTATTTGGTAGCTAGGGGTAACCTTGTTTTTCCCGAAGGGTATGACTATGCATTTTTTGGCATTTAACTTTAGGCCATGGCTCTGGCACCAGTTATCCGTTTCTGTGAGACCCTTCTGAAGGATATCTGTGTCAGATGTGTTTTCTACTATGGCGCCCAGTTTGCAGTCATCTGCAAACTTTGTCAGCCATAACCCACAGGAGATTAATTATGTTAGGTTCTGGACCTTTGCAATTAATAAGAACAACCAGGGGTGGGAAACAATCAGGTCCATTCCAACAAAGAGAATTCTGTGAGGTAGGACTACAGAGTTGTTCTTATAGCTTAAGTTAAGCCTCAGAGGCTGCAACTAAAGAAGGGTCCAACAAAGGGTCACTGGCAAAGTCCCAAAATGGAGCCGTCGGTAGCCAGCCATCCATGTAAGAGGGAACATTATTATCCCCTTCTGCTGTAAGACCTCTACAATGATGGCCAGAATCTTGGGCACTAAAGTACAATCAGAATATGACTCTTTACATTGAAAGTTGTGCAACCAAAAGCAAAACAAAAGAACTTCCCATGAGTAACATCAGGGCTGATGTGGTATAATGACACCACCCAGGATCCTCTGCAAGAGTACAGCCAAGTTCCACTAGAAAGTCACCAAAATGGAGACTGACACATCTGATATGTCTTCTTTAAGTAAATGAAGTGGGGAATGGGAAAGAAGCCTACTGCCAATTTTGAGCAAGGAAACCTGGAAAACAGAACCACTTTTCTCTTTCCAATAGATTTCTTAGATTGGATCCTGGTATCTGACCCCAAAAAGATCTCCTCCTCTGGAACTTTTATCAAATAGCATTAGTGACCACTTACCAGCCTCCGCTATATGTAAAACTACCTCAGCTACAAATAACTACCAACTAAAACAAACCACAGACCTATCCCACTTCTCTCCAGAAACCCTAAATAAAAATTTACAGCATACCAACTGGGCACCATTAAGAACCATCCCCCTCGATGAGGCAGTAGAATCCTTCAATTTAACATTTCTCAAAATCCTAGACAGAGTAGCCCCTCCCCGACTAAAAAGAGTCAAGTCTAATCATGCCATACGGCTTATCAAATCCACCAAGCAAATCATGTCTACTAGAGACAAGGCGTGGAAAGCCTGGCAAAAGCATAATAACCCAGCTGACCTTGCACTATATAAATAACTATGCAATCAGGCCAAAAAACAGGTCACTAAAAACAAAAAAGAATACTTCCATAGACTTCAGGACCAGCACAGACTAAACCCTCAAAAATTCTGGAGAGCAATCAATTCCCTAACTCACCCCGGCTCTAACATCAATTCCTGCCCACACCCTGATAAAACACCCTCCGATATCGCCTCTCTCTAACTTTTACTTCATTGAAACTATTGCTAAGTTGACCACCATCTTTCCTACTACAAATACTAACTCACCAAACCAACCACTCACTGATTTACGACCTTCCTTTCTACCTAAGTTTTCATTCTCTCCTGTTCCCACATGCACCATAATGAAACTCCTTCTAAAACTAAAACCTTGCACCAATGCTCCTGATAACCTACCCTCTGAATTCCTAAAAGTATCCGCAAGCTCCATTGCCTACCCCATTAGCATACTTATCAATAGATCCATTCAAGAATCCCATGTCGTAAATATCTACAAGAAAGCATACATTCTTCCTCTCCATAAAGGCAGCAAAAATTTAGACATATCCAACTTCTGGCCCATCTCCATCCTCTCTCCCATTTCTAAAATATTAGAGAAATGTGTGCATACTCAACTTCTTAACCACTTAGTTAATAACCAACTTCTCTCCCCAACTCAACATGGCTTCACGCCAGGCCATAGCACAAACACAGCTCTCATTTCCTTTTTGGATACTGTAAATCGAGCATGTGACACCAATCAAATCGTCTCCACTCTTTTTCTTGACTTTTCAAAAGCCTTCGACACCATATCTCACCCACTTCTGCTCTCTAAACTCAACAACCCTAAACTGGTTCTCAAACTATCTCTCTGACATATATCAATCAACAAAGTGGCAGCAATCCTGTTCTCCCTTCCTCAACATCACTACAGGTGTACCCCAAAGTTCCACAATGGGCCTCCTGTTACTCAATATATTTATAAATAACTTCCATACCTCCCTCACTCATGGCACCGTGATCCAATATGCAGATGACTCTACTGCACTGCTAAAACCCCTTCTGAGCTACAACTACTAACCCAACAAGCCTTTATAACTACTGAAAACTGGATATCAAACAACCACCTTGCTCTCAACCCAAACAAGACAAAACTGATTCTTTTCACTCCCAAAAAACAACTCCCCCTAAATAGGGCCGAATTCCCTATCTGCTCCCTGAATAATACCACCATCAAAATCCGTCTCTAGCACCAAACTGTTAGGAGTCACCATTGATGAAAACCTAACATTTGACCTCCACATTCTCAACAATATCAAAAAAACATATCAGAAACTGGGCACCCTCTACAGGCAAAACTATTACCTTCACCATAGTGCAAAAAAGGCTACAGCCTCAGCCTGTCTACTTCCATCCCTGCTATATGGTGCCCCTATCCTTACAAATATCCACTCATCCCTCAAAACCACGCTAGATACATGTTACAATAAGGTAGCCAGATTCGCAACAAATACTAGATCCTCAACACACCACTGCTCTTTACAGCAACTAAACTGGCTAGAACTACCACTCTATCTCAACTACCTACACTTAACTACTGGACATAAATTAATCTACATACCCACATCATGCCCATCCCTCTCCTCCCTGCTGACCTTGTATCAACCAAATAGACCCCTTAGATCAGAAAATAAAATTCTGCTCAAAGCAGACAAACCTCAACTAACAGCCGGCCAAATGCTCTATTCTTTTACTGTTTCCAAACTCTGGAACTCCCTCCCATCCAAAGTAACCTCCATCAGTAGCCCTGCTCTATTTAAAAGGTCTCTTAGACAACATCTCTCCTCCTGTTGGCTATGCCCCATGCCAAAAATAACTCTCTCTAGACACTGCTACCCCGACTCTATCCCTCTGTTTTTTTCTCCATCTTCTTTCCCATCCTCTTCTTTCTAGCCAACCAGCAGTCTAACCATCCCAGATGTGCCTACCCCTGTTACCTACCCAACCTTGATACCCACCCTCTCCCTATACCTATCTTACTACCACTCCTGAACCTATTCCTCCCTGTCACTATACCTACCTTACTACCACTCCTGAATCTATTCCTCCCTGTCACTATGCCTACCTTACTACCACTACTGAACCTATTCCTCCCTGTCACTATACCTACCTTACTACCACTCCTGAACCTATTCCTCCCTGTCACTATACTTACCTTACTACCACTCCTGAACCTATTCCTCCCTGTCACTATACCTACCTTACTACCACTCCTGAACCTATTCCTCCCTGTCACTATACCTACCTTACTACCACTCCTGAACCTATTCCTCCGTCACTATACCTATCTTACTACCACTTCTGAACCTATTCCTCCCTGTCACTATACCTACCTTACTACCACTCCTGAACCTATTCCTCCTTGTCACTATACCTACCTTACTACCACTCCTGAACCTATTCCTCCCTGTCACTATACCTACCTTACTACCACTCCTGAACCTATTCCTCCCTGTCACTATACCTACCTTACTACCACTCCTGAACCTATTCCTCCCTGTCACTATACCTACCTTACTACCACTCCTGAACCTATTCCTCCTTGTCACTATACCTACCTTACTACCACTCCTGAACCTATTCCTCCCTATCACTATACCTACCTTACTACCACTCCTGAACCTATTCCTCCCTGTCACTATACCTACCTTACTACCACTCCTGAACCTATTCCTCCCTGTCACTATACCTACCTTACTACCACTCCTGAACCTATTCCTCCCTGTCACTATACCAACCTTACTAGCACTCCTGAACCTATTCCTCCCTGTCTTTTTTGCACTGCTATTCTTCTCATCAATCCATTTCCCAGCTACGTATTGTTAATACAGTGTTAACTCTGACATGTACATTATACTGTGTTATCTTAAAATCCATGCCTATTACTGTTACTGTATAGTCTTCTAGCCATTTATGTAACTGAAATTGTATTTTCTGTAAAATTTGTATGTGGAGCTTTTCTTCCTGGGCCTCCACTGAAAATGGGCTCTCCAAGGCCCAGTGGACTTTCCCGGTAAACAAATGCAATAAATAAATAAATAAATAAATAAAATAGAAAGTTGCATAGCTCTGTTAAGGATTAGAACCTGAAATATCTTTAGCAGCACTGAAGAGACAGTTTGATCTTTGAGGGAAGTCTTGAGGAGGGAGGAACAAACAGCTCCAAGATGTGGCAGGCCGACTGTTTGAGACTAAGCCCAGTACTGTGGTAATTCAAGAGAAAGCAAACTCAACAAAATGGTCTATCAACTATAGCTCTGAGGCACAGTCAGGACTGTTTTCATATCTCTAAGAAGTTGATATCCTGGGTGAATTATATATCATATGATTACTTTTGAAAGAAGTTAAAGACTGACTTCTTTACTGTAAGAGGAAGCATGTTCCACAATCTTGAAAGACATTGTGTAAAGTACCCGTTCCTTTTTTTTCTCTTATTGATACTTAGTTTTAGGATTTGGCTCCTTAATCTTCTACTGACTCTCCCAATTGACTTTTCCAAACACAGATTTTCAGTCAGGACTGAATCAGAACCTACCTCTCAGGTCTGGTACGGATCTTGTAAGTCACTGGTAAGAACCAAAACATAAGAATAATTCCTCAAGCCCTGCTGAATAGTTCACATTTCCAACCCTATGATTTTTTTTTCTCATAAGGAATTAATGTACCTTTTCAGAGGTTTAGGTGGCTTATTCAAATGTCAGAAAACAAATCTTTGTGTTCTATAATTTTATGGATCAATAAGGTATAATATACTGTAATGATCTCTGTGGAATGACTAGATATACATTTTAGAAACAGGCTACAAAATCTGTTTTTCTTACTGACAGACACATGCACTGCTTGAAGTTTAAACTGTTGTCTACCATTTCCCCTTGATCTTTAATAATGGTGTCATTTGTAATGATTTATGTTCCTTGTACCAAATCTCAGAATGCTAGTTACTGCCATTAAAGATGAGATCATTACGACTGTATCAGGTGTGTAGTTTTCTAGGTCATCATATTCATAGTTCTTGCATTTTATTGGATCGACATTTGTTTTTTTAATAACTAGGGTATGTTTTACTTTATTCATAATTAAAGTTCAGAAATGAAAATTGCAAAAAAGAATGTTGAAGATAATTTCAGAAAGCTAACAGGTACATACTTCTTTTTCTGTTTTATATCTTACTAATTATGTAATGTCATTCCAAAAATTTTTTGAAGCATTTACCTGTATATTTATGTCTTAAATGATAGATGTTCTTTGATGCATAAGTTAATAATATCATAAGAGTAAATGACAGTACCATAAATACATTTATTTTGGGGTTTATGCTGCTTTCCAAAGTAGGGGACCTGAAAGTGTGAGTTAAGCTGCAACTCAAAGCAGAAAATCAGCAAATTCCAAAACTCACTGTTACACTTTTCAAGTGTATTTGGAAGGGGGTTTAATATTCTCTGTTTTCCCCTAATGTGAGGGGCTGGGTCTCCTATCCTTCTGCTACTTATATATACTAACTATGAGATCAATGCACTTCACAGTAGGGGGAATACTCAGATACTGCATTGTTATACAGCATATAATGCCATCAGTCATACAATAAGCATCTACTCAAGATATCACAGCAATCAAAACTGCAGTAGGTTATATGGGAGCCCTACAACAAAGCTATGTTAAGGGTCTTAACAACTGAATCTTTAACCCCAGAATCAGGGAACCGGCATCTTTTTCCACAACCTGATCCATCAGAAGGACTGCAGCTAGGACAGATATGGCAGATAATTATAGACCAAATGGTCAAGGTAGCAGATAAGAAAAACAGCTTGTCTACCCTGTCCAAAGCTTTAGATACCTTTTCATTCCTTTTTTTCTTACCACTTCAAAGCGTCATTGCCTCATTGCCATCTTGCTATGAATTTGTTCTCAGCAGTACAAATTCACTAACACTACGTCCCCTGAGTCTGACATACCTACTATGCATTCTCTGTTCCATCTCTTGCACCCTCTGCATGTTTTTTGGTTAAACAAATTTTAACCTACACTGCAAGTTTGTGAAGTGTGCTACAACACTTTAAAATGGGGGTTTCTCTCCCATTTCTCCTTTGCAATATCCAGCAAGTCTCAGGATGCCTCCCATATACAGAAACTGAATGGAGGAAAATCCTTTTGCAGCTTGAGGTATCTTTCTTACAGGGAAAACATGAGGTAGAGAAGTAACTTACTCCAGTTCTTGGCATTTTATTTTATGTTTGTTTGGTTTTTTTTTTGTTTTTTTATTATTATTATTATTATTATGACAGACATCAGAATCTTATTAATGTACTTAGCTAAGCCATGAGTTTGAGGGTGGTATATTGAAATTCTTAATTGTTTTTACTTTAAAACACTGACAGATCTAGTGCATTGCCCAGGATGTAAATGGAGTACCCTAATTCTCTTAGGGTCACTATGAAAAATCTGTTTCTATAAATTACCTGTGATTGTCCTTTTGAAAATAACGACAGTTAAAGTAGCTACCGTTTTGCTTTCCCTGTTTACTTTTGGATCAAGATACAACTTTAAAATATGTTTCAGATCAGACATTTGTGCTCTTACCATTTTACTGACGTTAAATGGTCAGTTATGAAAATATATAGCCTGCTTTTCAAGAGATACACCAACCCTAGCTAGCAGTTATTTTTTCAGTTTTATTATAACACAAAAATCTGGACCTTCCATTCCCACGTATGTTTTGAGTGTTCCCCTGTCAACTGGGAGGACAATCTCTTGGCCCAGTAAGCCTGAACCCAATTCTCCTGGGTAGAATGTTGCTCAAAAGCAAAGAGATACACATTAATGTCAGTGTCCTTACTAGGTTTGTTTGGTGGTAGATGCTTTTTGGAGTGGTCAGCACGAATGTTACCATGTGTAATTTCTGAAGACTGACTAAGTACTTATTGTAGGTTTGCTCTTCTCCTGAAGAGCCACAATGTATCAGCAAATGTTTATTTATTTTTATTTTTTTACCAGGATAGTCTGACTGGGCAACAAAGCCCCTTTTCAACAGAGGCCTGAGGAGAAAAACCTCGAAATACAAAAAAAGTTAAAAATAATAAAAAGAGTTAAAAAGAAACAAAGAAAACATACAATATTAATCTGCATATGCTATACAAACAGATTTAAAAATAATTAAAACAGTATAAAAAAAGAGTTATTGAAACTGTACTTGAGTAAATATTATTATGAAATATATTATCAGCAAAAGAACAATTTACTAACATAAAATATTTTAGAACATAGGGAAAGGCATAATAAAATAAATGGAAAGAGAGATTAGGGGGGGGGGACTAAAAACAGTGGTGTAGTAAAGGTATAAATAGAATTTGACAAAGTCGTGAAGGGTGGTAAGATGAAAGAACAGAAGAACAGATGAAGAAAACAGATAGAGAAGAAGGAAAAAGTAGAGGGAAAAGAAGTTAAGAAAAGTATTGTTGGTTTTGAGGAAGTTATGTTACTTCAAAGTCCAAAGTATGATTAAATAATGATATGTGTTTAGACAAGAATCTTTTGAGAAATTAAATTAAACCAGGAGATACACAAGTACATACCCATGAATCGTTAAGGTTTTATTTTCTAATTTCAGATATACACAGAGTATGGGAGTTAGTTGATTTGTCTGACAGAGTAACAACATAAGATAACAACAGGAGTTACAAATTAGCCTCTGCTGCTGCATGTGCTACCATTATGACTGCTGCATAAATAGCACCATTAGCATCATACCAAATGCATGATGGGTCTGTTTGAGGTCCAATATCACATTAAACAGTAATACAGCAAATATGTCTATCTATCTATCTATCTATCTATCTATCTATCTATCTATCTATCTATCAATCTGTCGTTCTGTCTGTTTATCTATTCATACTTTGATGAGCAAGTTAGTCCAACTAGGCTAGTGGCCTCTTTTCACAGAAAACTCAAGGTCCTATTACAATGATTGTGGGAAATTTAAAGAGGGTGTCAGGGAAATTGCCCTACTCTTTGGAGCTGCTAGGTGGCATCAGAGGGCTCCTACAACAGCAAGGAACAGGACTAACAGGAGTAGTGGCATGGAGGAGGAGAGAAAGGCCAGGGAGAGTCAGGAAGTGCTAAATGAGAATGTGGGGGGAAAAGTGTTCAATGTGGAATGCAGCTAAACATTTCTGTTTGGTGGATGAAAGAAATCAGCAGCGTTTAGCTGTCACAATGGAGAATGAAGTAAGTCCACTGGAATAGTGCAGATAACAGAACTGATATCGTAGGGCTTGAAGATGATGTTCTGTTGAAAATAATTGAGCAGAATGATCCAGATGACAGTTCTACTGTTTCATAGGGTGAAATGGCAGATTACTGTCTTCAGCACGTCTGTAAAAATTATGTGGAAAATGAACCAGGTGATGTAACAGCAGAGAATGCAGCAGTTAAAACTTTTACAACAGTGACAGAAAATAAAACAGGAAAGCAGCAACAAATTGAGAAGAAGTCTGGTTTTAATGCAGCACAGAATGCAGTACTGACAGACAGCAGGCAGAAAAAGGAAGAGCAGCAACAAACTACAGGCCAACTGTGAGAATAAGAACAAAATATGACACTGAAATACACAGATACCCACATACGGGACACTTTGGTAATGGTCCTGGGATTAAAAGCTCAAGAAATTTGGTCTTTTATATATATAGGGACAGAGACTTTTTGTGACTTAACATTTGAAACCTAGGGACTGATCATAAAATTTCTGGAACTGTGTAACAAAAAGAAGGACATTTATCAATGAAACAATTATTTTACAACAGTAACTTAAACATTAAAAATGTTACTTTGCAGTTTAGAACTGATGAACTGGAAGATGATGATGTTAAAAAATGCTTGCAGGATTTGTGTGAAATTAGTGATAACACAGTGAAAGTGAAATGTGTGACAAACTTATGAAATTCAGGGTGAAGACTGGAAGCTGTTTTGAAATAGGAGACAAACATGGTGAAACATTTCAACACAGCAAAATGTAATTTACGTGGTTAAAGGTTAGTCTCACAAAGAACGGAAATCCAACAATAAGATAAAAAGAGACGAACCACCAAAGCTAAAAGCAAAATAATTTATTGCAAGCAGGTAAGCGCTTTCACGCATAATGCACTTTTTTAGACCACATAAAACTCAGTCACCATCAACAATATATACAGTACAACAATTAAAAATAATTCATAACCAATCAAACAATCAAGCAGTTAATCTGATGATTAATAATGCAGCTTTCGTGAGTTTAAAATTGGCTTTAAAGGTATATGACCTTTAAGGCCATAACCCCTACCTGCTTGTAATGTTATGATCCATTTAATTTAATCTATTTCATTTCTATTAGACATATTCCCCCCTCAGATCTTTGTTAACTAACTGTAATACCAAAAAACAGAAGCTATGAGATTCATATTCAGCACTGTGCTTAGCAAGAGCATTGCACATTTGTTGTCTGTGTATATTGTTTACATGTATTCTCTCCTTAAGAGAGAGATTAGTTTTCCCAATGTAGAAATGTGCACAATTTCTGCATGTCACTAGGTAAACTAAATCCCTACTTCTGCAATCAGAACAAAGTTTAGGGAGCTATTTCCTACCAGTAACAGGGTATAGAAAACAATTTTTGGATGAAATATGATTACAGTTATGACACAGATAGGTGCCAACCCTATCCGATTCGACAGCAGTATATCTAGTAAAATCATAGCACAAATGTCTTTTTAAAGAAAGTCTATTCTTAAAACAAAAAGCAGGTTTATTACCCCAAAATTTCTTTAAATTACTATTGGCCATTAATATCAGCCAATTTCTACTCACAGCATCACAAACAAAACTAATGTCATTGGCATATGTTAACATCACCTTAGTATTACCTGGCTTACTAGTGTTTTTAACCAAACATTTGTTTCTGTTGTTACTAATATTCGAGAAGTGGGGTTTAGCCTTCATCTTCCTCATAGCAAGCACTTGATCAATAGATTCCAATATTTCTTTGGATGAATAGCCTCTATTGCCAAAATCACCCCGCATTGTGTCAAACACCCCTTCTAAAGTCTCCTCATCAGTATGCAGTCTAGATGTTCACAGGCATTGCCCTTTAACTACATTCTTAAAGATGTACTCGGGGTGCATGCCAGTCCTATGCAACATACTATTTCTCCAGCACAATTTGCTTTACATGCTGGTGTTAATCTTCCCATTGTGGTCCTTAACTAACCAAACTTCAACAAATCTGTGCTATTGTCCAAATAACTTAAAAAATGTATCTAATATCATTGGAAGCCTATCCCACAACATAAATATGTCATCTACAAATCTCACATAGTATTTAATGTACTTAGTATAGGCATGCTCGGTCAATACATGACCTGCCTCCCACTAAGCCATTAGCAGATTGGCATAACTATTTGCACACGCTTTGCCCATTGCTACTCCTAACCTCTGTAAATAAAAATTAACATCAAAATAAAAACATTGTTAGTGAGAATAAGATCTAATAGAAAACACACCAAGTTAATCTGACTTTCTGTATAGCCACTACGCCATGTTAAAAACAGCCTCATAGACTCAATACCAAAATCATTTGGTATTACAGTAAATAATGTACAGACATCTAATGTGACCATATAAATATCAGACACATGCTCAAAAACATTAACACACTCAGTGTATGCAAAAATGTTCAGTATCTTTTAATACCAATGGTGCTGCCATTAATATAGTTTTCAATCGATCTTCAACACAAACAGAGTGGTTCAGTTAGCCAACCACATCCTGTTGTATCTGGTAATGGCACAGTGGGAGGCAGATCATGTATTGACCGAGCATGCCAAGTGTATTTTTGTGGCTGGTCATTGAGGGACATTAAGATATCCTGACCAGCCTATATCATGTTTCTTTCGTGTGGACTTTTCTAATTTACAGTAATTTATGATTGTGACAAGATACAATGTAAGCAGTGTAGGGAGACAGGACATACAGCAAGAAGGTGATGTGGCTGAATAAAGGTTGTACAAAAAAGGGACACTTTTGGATGGATTGTCAAAAGTAAACAGTAAATAATGAAAAAGAAGGAGAAAGGGAAGAAAACATACATAAAGAAGGGCAACAACAGGCTGATGGAGAGGGTGATCTAGGTGAATGATGAAGAAACTATAAAACAAGAAAAATATCGAGAAGAAAAAAAGAGAAGAGAACTTGCATGCAGGAAAAGAGGTCAGAAGAAGGAGCTGACATTTAAGGTCCAGCCAGTGAAAAATCTGATTCTGATGATCATGGATTATTTGTACATAAACCTAGGAAAATATTCAATAGGTGAAAGAATAAAAATAAGGAAATGAAAATGTAAAAAGACTTCCCCTAAACATAAAATGAAGGGAAAACAACTTTCAGTACTTTCAGTAAGTGCGGTCAGTATTTTTAGCAACGCAAGAAGGGTAGAAATATTACAATGGTGTGTTAACAGTGATGTGGATGTTAAGTTAGAAGACACAAGATTCTAGACAAGTGAAGAAAGACTATAAACAGAAACATTTTGGGGGGGTTATAATAAGGAACTTAAGAAGTGAAAGTTGTTTGGGAGTGGCTGTGTAGTGTACAGGAACAGTGAAAATACAAGATGTAATATTGGTAAGGATGGGAGGGTTTGTGGCTGAGGTGGACAGAACATGTTTATAGCATTGTATGCATATATAACTAGCAAGGAAAGAAAATGTGTTTCATCAAATATTGGACTATGTAGTAGTTAATATAACATAACCGCCTCCTGTCCTCCACACAGCATGGTTTCAGACCTGGCCACAGCACTACAACTGCCCTTATTTCTTTCATGGAAACTTTAGCAGAGCTTGTGATAACGGAAAAATTGTATCTATCATATTCTTGGATCTCTCTAAGGCATTTGATAGTTTCCCACCATTTGCTACTCTCACAACTCTCTAATTTTGAACTTTCCATCACCACTGTAAACTGCTAAAGAAAAGATTGCTATCTAAAGCTATCTAAAAGACAGATAATAGGCCGTCAAATGGCAAAACTCAATCTCCTCTTATTTCATCCAAGTAACGCCTTCAGGTGCATCTGCAGTTAACTCCTACTGGCGCATCTAGACATCAAATATAATTTGTTCATATTTGCATCAATAATTCCAAAACCATGCTATGTACACAGTTTTAAAATATTTCATCTTAAAGCTTACACAATGGTAAACTCTACTACATTAATATTTGACTACTGCAGGTAAATGTACTATTGTTTCTATGATATTAATTTATATAGATATAATGCTCACATTTTTTTAAATATCTCAATAACCAAGTAACACAGACAGAATTCCTTAGCATCATTTGAAAGCTCTCAGCTAGATGAATAAAATGCTGAGAATAGTATGTGTGTAACTTGAGTGGTTGCTGAGACATTGTAAGTTGTTCACAAAATATTACAAATGTAATAATTACTGTGTTTACTGTGAATTATAAAATTCAGTTTAAGACCTAGAAGTTAAAGAATACTATCACTATAAAATAGTTTGTGCTGAAGAGTTTGCCATTTATACTTCTTTCATAATCCCTGTGCTTCCAGAGATATGAACATTTGTTTGTAATGTAAGGGCATAATTTGATTCTGTCAAAAGGCTTAGCCTCTGCCCATTGAAAGTTATAGTGCAAACTTCCTGAGCTCCATTGGCGTGAATCAGTTAATATCTCTACTGGAGTCCCTCAAGGCTCCATACTTGGTCCCCGCCTATTCAATATTTTCATTAACAATTTCCACACAGCTATAACCAATGGAGCCCTTATTCGGTATGCAGATGACTCAAACATCATCTTTACAGCTGACTCTATTTCTGAACTCCAACTCAAAATCCAAACTGCCTTCTCCACCACTGAATCCTAACAGCCACTTAGCCCTTAACCCAAATAAATCTAAGATCATTCTTTTCACCCCCCCCCAAAAATACACTCTATTGGACAAAGCCATGTTTAATACCTCTTCCCAAAGTAAAGTGCTAACAGAAGTTGTTAACCACACTAAACCTCCAGGAGTATCCATAGATGAACACCTAAAATTTGATATTCACCTGCAACAAAACCACCAAAAAACTCATCAGAAACTTGGAATGTTCTATAGGCATAACCTGTTCCTTAGCCCCTCCACCAAACAAACCTTTGCCTCCATTTACCTACTAATTTCCCCAATGTATGGTATCCCTCTACTTACCAACCTCCAAGCCTCTCTAAAAGTTAAGATCGAGACACATTATAATAAAATTGCAAAACCTGCAACAAATTCTAAAAACTTCTCCCTTCACTGTACTACTCTTCACTCCCTAAAGTGGCAGGAACTTCCAAACTACCTCAAATATTGGCAACTTACTACTGCTCTCAAACTTCTTTAAACCTTCTGACTGTCCCATCCTTAGTTCTGTCTTCACCTTCTACCTCTCAAATAGGCCCCTTAGATCTGAGAATCAGCTATTTCTTCAAGTTCACAAACCAAACCTGCCACCTGGCCAGCTTCTCTTCTCTTACTCTTTAGCCAAGAATTACAACGCTCTACCATTAGCTAACAGAACAATCCCAAATCCTGGCCACTTCAAAAGTTCTCTCCATGCTTACTTATCTTACACCTGGCAGTGTACATGCACTCAGCCTCCTTAAATACATGCCTCTAATGATTTATTCTCTCCCTATTTTTCAGTCTATCATCAAAAAAAAAAAAAGCAGTAATAATCTTTAAAAACTTTGTAATCTCCTCACTAGTACTTGTCTGGCTACTGAATTGCTAAATTTGTTTTCTAACTTTGCAATCCAATATGTTAGATAACGTATACTATGTATATACTTTTATTTGATTTTTCTTATTATACTGCGGAGCTTTTCTGCCTGGTCCTCCACTGAAAACAGACTCTCTATGGCTCAGTGGACTTTGTCGGTTAACAAATTGCAAATAAACATAATAAATAAATAAATATGAAATTTATAATCACAATGGACCTTAATTAAGGTTTCAGGAGAAGATATAAAAAGAAAGGAAAATGTAAAACAAAATTCCATAAGTGATAAAATGTGGTAACAAAAGTCAATGGACTTAAGGGGGGGGGGGGTTGCATCTGAAATTAATTATTTTGTATTACTAGAAGGCTGGCTTGGGGATAGTAGATGTTGATATGGTTGCGACAGGTTTTTCAGACCATTTTAGCAATATGAATGGAGGCAATAGAAGAAGGGAAACATATTAAAGTAGGAAATGGAATAAAAAGAATAAATGAGAAATTATGGGGTGAAATAGCAGAGTGTGAAGTACTGCAGTTATGACAGAATCATAAAAATGTGAAGGACTTCTATAAAAAAACTGTTGTGAGTTGTGGTCTGAATTTAAAAATAAGTAAAAAATATATTTTTTTCAGTGGCAGAATGATGTAAGGAAAAAAAGGTGAAGTATGGGAAAATTTATCGAATTTTATTAGAGAATTATAGAAGAAGAGAGCATTATGATATGGAAAAATATATAAAAGAAACAGAGGAGAAATGTAAGAGATTACTGGTCATACAGAGATATTATTTACATGAGAGAAGGAAGGCGGTATTTGCATATTTGGGTAAAATAGTAAAAAAGGATATGAATAATGAGAAATGGCAAATGTAAAAGGAGAGGTAAAAAGAACACAAGTGCAAATTATAAATATGGTAGTACAGCATCTGGGAAATATAAATGAGAGTATAAGGGTGGAAAACAGAAAGAATAGAAAGTAAAGAAATTTCCAAACTTAGTTAAAGAAAAAATTGAAAAAGAAATTGCTTTTAGTGAATTGGAAGAAATAATTTAGAAATAAATGCTGATTCAGTATTGGGCCAGGATTGTATACGGTGTGATGTGTACAATAAATGAATGGACTGGCAAACAGGGTATTTTGTAAACATACTGAATAAATGGTTGAAGAAAGGTTTTGTTTATGAAGAGATATGAAGTGGGATATTAAAATGTATATGGAAGAAAGTTGAGAAGAATGAAATAAATAATTAGAGACCCATTATGCTAAAGAAAACAGGCTATAAAATTTTTTAAGGGGATAATACATAGGAGAATGGAAAGAATGCCGAGAGATATTATGGAAGAAAGTATATACAATGGATATAAAAAGTTTACACACCTCTGTTAAAATGCCAGTTTTTTGTGATATAAAAAAAATGAGACCACAATAAATCATTTCAAAACTTTTCCCCACCTTTAATGTGACCTATAGCCTGTACAATTCAATTGAAAAACAAACAAATCTGTTAGGGGAAAAACTATAAAAATAAAAAAAGGTACAATATGCTGGTTGCATAAGTGTGCACACCCTTAAACTAATACTTTGTTGCATGTGCATACCCTTAAACTAATACTTTGTTGAAGCACCTTTTGATTTAATTACAGCATTCAGTCTTCTTGGGTAGGAGTCTATCATCATGGCACATCCTGAATTGGTAATATTTGCCCACTCTATCTTGCAAAACCGCTCCAAATCTGTCAGCTTTCGAGAGCAACTCTTGTGCACAGCCCTCTTCAGGTCACCCCACAGATTTTCTATTGGATTTAGGTCTGGGCTCTGGCTAGGCCATTCCAAAACTTTAATTTTTTTTTCTAGTGAAGCCATTCTTTTGGTGATTTGGATGTATGCTTGGGGTCATTGTGTGAAAGGGTGAAATTCTTCTTCATCTTCATCTTTCTAACAGATGCCTGAAGGTTTTGGGCCAAAAGTGACTAGTATTTGGAACAGTTCATTATTCCCTCCATCATGACTAAAGCACCAGTTCCAACTGCCATACTTCACCGTGGGGATGGTATTTTTTGGTGATGCGAAGTGTTGTTTTTGTGCCAAATGTACCTTTTGGAATTGTGGCCAAAAAGTTCAACCTTGGTCTCATCAGAACATAACACATTTTCCTAGATGTTTTTTGGGAGACATGATGTATTGCTTTGCAAATTTTAGCTAGGCCTGGATTCTTTTCTGTGTAAGAAAAGGCTTCTGTCTTGCAACCCTACCCCATAATCCAGACATATGGAGAATACAAGAGAGTGTTGTCACATGTAGTACACAACCAGTACTTGCCAGAAATTCCTTCAGCTCCCTCAGTATTGCTGTAGGTGTCTTGGCAGCCTCCCTGACCAGTTTTTGTCTTGTTTTTTCATAAGTTTTGGAGGGATGTCCAGTTCTTTGTAACGTCACTGTTGTCCCATATTTTCTCCACTTTTTAATGACTGTCTTCACTGTGTTCCATGGTATATCCAATGCTGTGGAAATTTCTTTGTACCCTTCTCCTGACTGATTTCTTTCAACAATGAGATCCCTTTGATGCTTTGTAAGCTCTCTGCGAACCATGGCTTTTGCTGTAGCAGGCAACTGAGTAAATGCCAGGAAAATCCTACTAGGACAGCTGAACTTTATTTGGGGTTAATCAGAGTCTCTTTAATTGATGGCAGGTGTGTACCAAACAAGATTGAATGCTGTAATTAAATCAAAAGGTGCTTCAACAAAGTATTAGTTTAAGGGTGTGCACACTTATGCAACCAGCATATTATACATTTTTTATTTTTTATATTTTTTCCCTAACAGATTTGTTTGTTTTTTTAATTGAATTGTACAGGTTATACGTCACATTAAAGGTGGGAAAAATTTTGAAATTATTTATTGTGGTCTCATTTTTTATATTACAAAAACCTGGCATTTTAACAGGGGTGTGTAAACTTTTTATATCCACTGTATAGTATAAAAGGGAAGGGATGTCATGAATTGTTACTGGTTGTGAGATAAAATGTGGGTGATGTTATAAGTAAAAGGGAGGATGGGAAAATTATGGTAGGTGATATTAGCAAGACATTTGATACAGAATTACATGATGCTTTGTGGAATGGTACTGAATTTGTAATAGAATTAGGGCAGTCTGTATGTCAACAGATCAAAATAACAGCATGAGTGTGTTAGTGAAGGTGTGGCTGAGTAAAGAAATATGCATGAACTGATATAAGACAAGGATGTCCCATGAGTGGAATATTGTTTGTACTGGTAATGAATGTGATAAGTGAAGTAGCTAATAAAATAAAATATGGCAGATATGTGATGCAAAAGGAGGTGGTGATAAAATAAATAAAAAATATATGTCTTTTGTGGAGGATGTATAGATATGCATTCAGGAAAAATGTTTATCTGGAGCATTTGGAATTAATATGAAAAAATAGCATATATATCAAATGTTTATATGATTCCAGAAAAATATGAAAAGGCAATTGTGCAAGTGGCATTTTCTTTTATATGCAGTTCAATATTAAACCCAGTGAAAAGAGCTGTGTTGTACATGACTGAAGATAAAGGAGGACTGGAATCACTAAATCCAGTTATTTGTTCTGCTTCTTTAAACTTGTACAAAGTATTAGAGTAGGCAAAGAAAGAGAATATAATTACAAAAAATTCTGGGAGATGATGAGAATAAGAAAGAGAGAAAAACAACATGTGAATAAAGAAATTTAAAAAAATATTGAGAAAAATACTAACATGGAAAATAAAATTGATGATATAGAGAAAGATAGAAGGCTGTTGTATAATAATGTGATAAAAAATATTACTATGAAAATCCATGGGAAAATTTACTAAAAGAAGTGATTAAAGTCATTAAAGTAAGGAAAAAGGGGTGTACCGAGACAGTAGAGTGTCAGAATTTCCTCTAGAGACTGATAATAAATACGTTACCAGTAAATGGGAATATGCCATATAAAAAGAAAGTTGAAAGAGTGCGTATTTTGAGGGGGGAAGAGACAACAAAGCATGTTTTTTGAAATGCAAAATAGTGATGAAACTCCGAAAGATGAGTGAAGAAAGTTTTTGGAGACTATTAATAACAAACAATATAGATATGAATATGATTATGTATGGATATTATAAGAATAAGCAGAAAGAATATGTGAGAAGGGTATAAGGATTTATTTAATGCAATATGGGTAATTTGGAATGAAGCACCGAATGAAATTGTGTTTAATGGGAAATGGATTTTGGCATAGATATATATAAATATATATATATATGTATATATTAATCAGATTACAGTGGTGCAGTGGATAGCACTATCACCTCACAGTAAGAGGCTCCACAGTTTGATTCTCGGCTGGAGTGCCATTTGTGCAGAGTCTGCATGTCCTCCCTATGTCCGCATGGGTTTCCTCCAGGTGCTTCGGTTTTCTCCCACATTCCAAAGACATGCAGTAGGTGGACTGGACACTCTAAATTGGCCATAGATATGCAAATGTATGGTGTGGATGAACTACCAAGGCAGGGTTAGCTATGCAGCGATGTAAACCTTATATATATATATATATATATATATATATATATATATATACACATACACATACATACACATACACACACATATATAGGGCGGCACAGTGGTGCAGTGGTTAACATTGTCGCCTCACAGCAAGAGGTTCTCCAGTTCGATTCTCAGCTGGGGTGCCTTCTGTGTGGAGTTTGCATGTTCTCCCTGTGTTTGTGTGGGTTTCCTCCGGGTACTCCGGTTTCCTCCCACATTCCAAAGACATGCATCTGGAGCATTTCTCCCCGAGCCTCCACTGCAAACAGGCTCTGTGGAACCTAGTTGGACTTTCCAGTCAACAAATGATAAATAAAAATAAAAAAAAAATTAAAAAAAAAAAATATATATATATATATATATATATATATATATATATATATATATATGGATCTAATTTGAAAGCTTGAAAGGCCAGATTACCGAATGTGATTTTCATGAGACGACAACATCAAAACCTTGATTTCCTGAACACAAGAGTTGCCCAAAACTGCATGGAAACATGCCACAATATGTAAAACCCACACACCCTCCAATTATATATACCATCTTCGGGATTGCACTACAGTGGGGAAAACAGGATATTTCCCCATGTTGGGCAAGTGTTTACTTGATATCTATATCTATATTTATATTTATCTATATATATTGAGATATATATATATATATATATGTGTGTGTGTATAAACACACCCACTGCAAAATGATAGTGCACTGCCTTACTGTAGAAAATCATAGAAAATAAATAATCAGCATGATGGAGCCATATGACACTGCAAACCCAGAGTACCCTACGGTTACAAATAATTGAAATGCACTGATGAAGCAAACATACTTTAGTTAGGCTTGCAAAGTATTGATAATAATAATAATAATTAGTAGCAGAAAAAGAAAGGGGTGGCCACAGTGGTGCAGCGGTTAGCATTGCCACCTCACAGCAAGAGGTTCTCCGGTTCGATCCTCGGCTGGGGTGCCTTCTGTGCGGAGCCTGCATGTCCTCCCTGTGGTCGCGTGGGTTTCCTCCCACATCCCAAAGACATGCTGTAGGTGGATTGGACACACTAAATTGGCCCTAGGTGTGAGTGTGTGCATGTGTGTGCCTTCTGTCGAAGGTTGGACGCCGGGCTGGCAACTCGACACTGTAAAACTCCACTGCCAATCATGAGCGGACGGTGATCCGCTGTGGCGACCCCTAACCGGGAAAAGCCGAAAGAAGAAGAAGAAGTAGCAGAAAAAGAAAAATGTAAAATTACTGTTTATTTGCAACCTGACTGAAGGTAATTAACTTCAAGGATCACATCAACCTGTTACACCAGTCAAGAAAATTATAAAGCCACATGGAAGTCATAAAAATCACACCTCAAGACAAGTGTTGGGACAATGAACCTGAATTTTGCAAGCAACAACATTAGAAAGTACAACAGCCTTCCCAGCAAGCTGTGAAAATAAAGTCCCAAGTTCCATCACAGGCCATTACAGGACATTCATGCACCACCGCCACAGAGGTTTCGGTAATAAAACACGAGTTTTGGGATCTCTATATTACAGGTCAGAGGCTTTGGTGTGACTGGTAAGCAGAAAATAAACAGAAACTCAGGAGTACATACAGAGTATGCATGCATGCTTTTACCAGTCATGTGAGAACCTGCTTACCCCCTAAGAAATTGCAAACAGAAGAAAAGAATGCTTAAGAATTACTTCAGACACTTGAGAAGAAAAAAATCTATCAAAAAATGTAAAGAAATGCATTTCAAGCTCATTCAGGTTAGTTATTCAGTAGGCATATATTTCTACAGAAGCTGCATTCTTATGCTCATATAAATATTTGTTTTGTCATTTCTTTTTGGTTTATTTTTCTTATTGATTTGCTTATCATTACCTGGGAAACTGAACTGCCCAGCTATAACCCAGATAATATGCAATAAAATACAGACGTACTATCAGAATGCTAACAAAAGGTGAATTACAAAGGTTTAGATCGTATTATGTGGATGGATATTGTTGTCACCAAGCATATAACACCACAATCAATGTGTAACCTTTGTCATACTGCATCTCAAAATCCTCACTGATGGCATACACATTATTTGATTGTTACTGTTTAAACTGTATTAAGCTGCAGCAGAGCTCTCAAGGACTTACTGTATGTCAGCATGTAACATAACAAGCTCTTCTGCACCATAACATTATGAATTAGGCTGCATACTCACTATGGTACATACTTCTGTTCCCAAAGTAAAGGTTTCATAGAAAGCCTGTGCATGGTTGTACTGAGAGGTATTCACATCTCTTCCCAAAACTTAAGAAGGTGTTTAGGTAAACACATACAAATAGAGCATTATTCAGCAATGACGGTAAGAGATGGCTGGTGATTATGTAAATAAGTAAGCCGACATGAAGTTTTTTCTCATCTGATTAGTGCTTCCTTAGGTTTCCTCGGTGTACTGCACAATATAATACTCACTCTGATCACTTTTAATGTGATTAACTGCATTCACACTCTAGATGTTGCTCCCAAAATCTCCCTTTAATTTTCCTGTTACCAACATTCTGAACCTGCATTCAAACACCTTTATGTTCAACAACATTCACTTCCTCCTATTCCTTTTTTTAAGGATTTCTTCATCATTCCATTGATCTGCATCACCATCAGCTATGACTGAAGCATAATGGTCACCAGTTGCTATTCACTCTTCCACGTAGGGTACTCTTAATTCATTATGAGTTACGGCATTGTGGTGACCATTCACTTTAATCAATTTCCTTTAAAGTAGAAAATCAAACTCTGTCCCTTGTGTCAGTGAAGTAAACACCTGAATATTGCAGGCCATTTTAAGCCTAGTTAATTTCTTCAAAGGTGAGACTCGAACCCTGTACGTTGTGTCAGTGAAGTAAACAGTGTAACCATTACGCCATCGTACCCCCATCCCCACCTTTATTTCTCCCATCCTTTATCTGTAGGTAGGCTAACCCTACTTTCTTGTTATTTTCAGACTTCTTCATATGCTTTAAAGCCTTCCCTCAAAAGGATGGCTACTTCCCACCTCCAAATTGTTACCTCTCACATATACGTGGTACCCAGAGCACCCGTATTACACCCGTATTACAATCCTACTATTTTGCTGCCCATGTTTTTGTTAGGACTATAATGTAACGTAACTTTCCCATTGCTAAGCATATCTGCAATTCCATTAATCAATTATCAAGTTTCCTGACCTTCAGTAAGAACATTCACCAGTCAGCCTCCTTACCCCATCCCCAATCTGTCCAAGATCTCTTTACATCCTCCAGTCTCTCAAGTTTTCCCTCCATTTGAGATTAGGACAGTGGTAAACCTGCAAATATATGCTTGTACAACAATCTCAGCATGTGGTTTCAATAGGTCAGTGTCACATATGCAAGCAGACCTAGAACTCAGAAAGGTAACTCTTAGCAGTGATTTTTAAGTCTGCATCCTGCAGGTTAAATTTGGCCTTTCAACAAATAAATGCACTGAGCCTACAGAGCTAGAAATGTAATTTAATATACAGAAATTAAGTAAGTGCTTACACGACAACGAGGTCGCTTCATCACGATGAAGCGACCTTGCCGTCGTGAAAGCGCTTACTTAATTTATGTATATTAAATTACGTTTCTAGCCCTGTAGGTTCAGTGCATTTATTTATTTATTTGGTTTCTTTTTATTGCACTGTCCCGTACACTGCTTTCGTTTTTCATTTTTTGTCTAAAGTTGGCCTGTAACCTAAGAAGGGCTCATAGAGACGTTAGCTGACAGAGGCCTGCTCAAAAGGTAAGCTGAATGGTTAAACACAGTCAGCATGACCGTTTCACTGAGCACAGAATATTACTACAATACACAATCAGGAAAAATACTTAATGATATGTATGAGGTTTTTAAGTGAGTGACTTTGATTGGTGTGATGTTGTAGTAAGATTAACTTTGACTGGCTAAGTCCCACTTCCATAAACTGTAATGGAATAGCTCCTTTTTGAATGCTGAACTAAGCCTGAATGAAAACTTAATAGTATTAACTTTACAGTCTGCAAGTGTATAAGTCCTTTTAAATAAAATGTCCTATGCTCTTCAATTTGAGGAACAGTGTAAGAACTGCTTATTATCCCTTAAATTAGATGGTTAAAGTGTGTGTCCTCATCTGATTTCATAGTTTCATAGTTTCATAGTAGTGTACTAGGCTATCTGCCCGGGGGCATTTACAAGCCTAGCCAACAGTGATGTGGCTTTACGCCACCCCATACTATGTAGTTGCGCCTCTCTAGTAGTGACACATGTGGAACCCCATTATTTAGTAAACTATACCTCTGTCTAGTAGTGACACTGAGGTCACTCCCGGGGTAAACTTGCGATCTCCCATCCATGCATCGAGATTTTTCTTGAACAGTGCCAATGAAGGGCTCTGTCTCACGTGAACTGGGATTTTGTTCCAGAGTATGGGTAACCTCTGTGTTATGAATCTATCCCTCCAGCATGTCCTATTCATATTTGTGCAGAGGTTGAAATCTTTACTGAATAGAGCTGGAGTTTCTTTAATCTAGCTGGATAAGGCACATGTTTTAGACCTATGATCCTCTTGGTGAGGTACTTCTGGGGTCTTTCCAGTTGCTGCATGTGCTAGATTAGTACTAGGCTAACTGCTCTTGTGAGCCATTTTAAGCCTAGCCAGTTATCCCTTGGGAGACTCGAACCCTGCACCTTGTGTTTGTAAGGCAAACACCTTAACCATTTAGCCACCCTCCTATCAGTGCAATCCTGCCCACATTAATCTTACGTGTCCCATAAGTTATGTACAATTTATTTCAAAAGGTAGTATATGACATTAGTTTGATGACAAGGAGAAAGATAAACTTGCCAAATTAATGAAATGGCAATAATTTGGTTATGAGGAAAAACAAAGTGTTATAGAAAGAAGGATGTTTTCAGAAGCAGCAATTTCCAACCAAGACATTTCATTCCATGTGAAGTTTTTCTTTATTTTTTTTTAAACACCCTCCATAGATTGCAACCAATCAGGGACAAATATCAAAACAATCAGGGACAAATCCAGAAATAATCAGGGACACTTTTAAAATGTTAATACTACCTGACACATTGACAGATTAAGAGAATATGAATTAATAAATCTATAACTCTAATTATTGTCATTATTTACTACGTGTAATTCACCACCTTTTCTCCAAAAGTCACCAGTTTTTGTAAGAATTAAGAGGGACAAGAGTTAAAATTTAAGTAAAAATCAGGCACAGTTGAGAGGTATGCAACCATCATGTCCAGATGCATTATTCCATTCACTTTATTACTTTCTAGACTGTACGCTATTAGCCTGCTTTCAGTATTCTGTAGAAAGACTCTAAAACAAAAAGGTGTTTCAAAAGCAGAATCACAATTTTTCTAAAAATAAATTGTGGCATCATTTTTCCTACATTTAAGGGAAATTTCAGAGTATAACACCATTATCCCTCTTTCTTCATCCCAGTCCTGTTAATCCAATATTTTCTGCAATGTTTACACTGTAATAAATTATTCATATGAAGGGAATTCTTATGATGCTGCCATCACAATCTGATGAGAAAATGCTATGGTAGCTTCTTGTTTCACATTGGCAATAATTATTTTGCTAGCTATCCAAGTTAACATACAGAGTTTAGCCTGTGATGCTGGAATTTACTGTAATTTCCCTTGATCGCATGTTCATCACTCTAGCAAAACAAGCTCCCAGATATGGTTTTAAATACATTACAGGTTATTTGCCACCAATTTTGGGTCCTAGGATATTCCACTACATTTGCTTCTGAGTTCCTGAAACTTTATATCCTTGTTAACAAATACCTTTCAGTTCTGCATGTTTGCTTTGTCCATGCAAAGATTTAGCTATGTTTGATGAAATATTATCATATAAATGGCAAGGTTCTGGAATATATTAATAATCTCAGATAATCCATCCTTGTATAGCCCATATTTCTTGCTGCTATTTTTATTTAATTTCATGAAGCTAAGTGTAAATTAGTTTCTTCTGAATTGCAGGAAAGGTAGTTAGAAATAAAATTATACAGTAGAACAAGCACCCCTGAATAAATATTAATAGCTGCTCTTATTAGAATTCCTTTTAAATGTATAGTTTTATTTTCTTGTAATACAGATTTGGAGAGGGGCTGGTTTGGTTAAGTATATTTCAGTTATGAAAGTTAATTCTGAGAAATATCTTGCCCACTTGAGTTTTTGGATCCTTAAACAAGGATGTAGAATTCAGTTCTGAGCTGCTCGTGCAAGTATATGACCAGTAAAAAGTAAATGAAATTAATTCCTTCCAGAGATTTTTTCAAATACTTTTGTTGTACATGAAGATACAGTTGTGGACTGTGTTTTGTAAAGTACAGGGTAGAAAATAGTGCTTGCCCTGGTCTAAAAATTAAGTAAACTAATACATTATTGTTTTCTTTGATAAGGATATTCTAGTTATGAAAATACATAAACAGATGGGCTTAACAAATAGAGTTCTGGATCAGGAAACTTGAGATATACACAATTTATTTTCAAATAAAAAATTCTAAGAGATCTCTGATGATCCACTGATCCAAATGAATTAAATCAGACTCGTTCAACCATTCCTTGCCATTTGAAAGTCAGGAAAACAAGGCATTGTTAATGGAAAAAAAGTGTAAGTAAAAAAGATTAATTTTAAGAGGATGATTCTGCCAAGCAGCAAAACATGATACATTAACAGCTATTTGACTCGTGTCCACCATTCAAAGCATTGGTACCTGTATTTCAGTGTCTTGTGTAATATATTACTTGAATACTGCCTGATTAAGAAATTGATCGTTTTACCACTGCATATGATAGTGCCCTAACAACAGCAGGTTTCTTTGGTCAAATTATTAAATCTACCCAGTGAAGGTTCAGATTTTGATGTTAACAGTAAATTATCATCTAATTATTTTATGCATTTCATACCCATAGCTCCTGCTATGTCTGGGAGAATTTGTGGAAATTAGCTGAACGCATGAAGTAAGGATTTCATACTTACACCCTTGATGACCCCCCCCCCATCTGATCTGGTAGCTTAGGTGGGGACATTTGATTGTTTATCTGGATGTAGTTTACAGATTTGTAAAATATACTATCCTTGCAAGCTGAATACATTATGAGGTATCTGTATCATTTTAAGTAAACTCAAAACAGCACTGAGTTTATTCTGAGTATGAACAGCATTTCTTGAGTCTCGTTTGTTAGTTGATAGGCCATGATGTATTTTTATTTGTGTAATGACTTACAAGTGGCTCTAGTATGTGGGTTACTCTACCTATTTTTCTACTTACGACAAACACAAATTGATAGGGTCTTTGGATTTGAAAACTGTATTTATGAGATATTTATTATCTGCGGTTGTTCATATTTTGTCTTTTGTATTTAAGAAGTGCTATTAGCCTATAAATGGACACGTTTTGTGAGTATTTATCTTGTCATGGGATGGGAATTAGTTTGGCTGAGTCAAGGTATTGACTACGCTAAATAAATGTTCTGAAATATCACACGTATGTTTGAATTTAGGGAAAACAGTTTTGTTTCCCCTACATAAAGAATACAATAACTTCCTATTAAGCAGACTAGAACCAATTAAGATGATGACAGACTTCAAATACATGGAAATAACTGTGTCCAGTAACATGCAGGAGGAGAAATAACTGTGCCCAGTAACATGTAGGACAGAAACTAACCATGTCCAGTAACATGCAGGAGGGGAAATAACCATGTCCAGTAACATGCAGGGAGGGGTATATAAGACTGTGAAATCAAGTTTACAGAGGCTAATAGAGAATATTAAGAAATGGAAGGAAACGATGCTCATATTTACAAGTAAGAATAATAAATTCATAGGTACATATGTTCATAGAAGATTACTAGGCTAACGGCTCAAGAGCCCTTACAAGCCAAGCCAATTTTACTCAGGTTTTACCCAACTTTCCATCCCTAGGGGAAAGATAACAAGGGTCAGCAAGTGGGGTTTTGATTATTTTTACAGACTGCCTCTGTCCATAGGGGACATGATGACACCCCAGGAGTGAATTTGCTATTTCCCATCCATTGGTCCAGACTGCACTTGAAGATGGTCAGGGAAGGGCTCTGCTTCATGTGACTAGGAAGCCTATTCCAGAGGAGGGGCAATCGCTGGGAAACATATCTGTCTCTCCAGCATGATTTACTCATATCAAAGATCATGTTTAGATCTTTGGAATGGATAACCCCCAAATAAGAATATAAGAATTTTTTTCTCACAAAGTTCTTTTTCAAAACAAAGCAGCTTCCTCAATTGATCTTTGCTAATGATATCAAGAAATTACAATAAGTAATGATGATTTATTTTGTGGGACTCCAATAAACCAAGGTGTATTAGGAAAAGTTGTTTGTGTCATGGCAGAATGGAGGGGTGGGTATTCTAGATCTCACAACTTACACAACAGCAGCCATGCTTTGGCAAGACTGCATGGGCAGAGCTGCACACAAACTAATGTGGTGATGAATAGAGAAACTGAATCTATATTATAAATTGTAGTGGAGTGCACTCATAGATGAATCAATAACATGGAATCAAGGATACAGTTCATCTAGAAGCACTGACTTCCTGAAATTTAAACCCCCAAACCTATACATACCAACACCATGGTCGCACCGACTTAAAGAATGGAGCAATGTCCCATAACAAGTAAATCACTGCTGGTGCACACTTCTGCACTGGGAATGATTTGCTATGGGAAACAGAGTTCGGTGATATGTCATTCATACTATGGTAAACTGAGTTTGGTGTTATCTCATTCATACTATAACAGAGTTTGGTGTTATGTATTTCATACTATGGGAAACCGAGTTCGGTGTTATGTCATTCATACTATGGGAAACCGAGTTCGGTGTTATGTCATTCATACTATGGGAAACCGAGTTCGGTGTTATGTCATTCATACTATGGGAAACCGAGTTCGGTGTTATGTCATTCATACTATGGGAAACCGAGTTCGGTGTTATGTCATTCATACTATGGGAAACCGAGTTCGGTGTTATGTCATTCATACTATGGGAAACCGAGTTCGGTGTTATGTCATTCATACTATGGGAAACCGAGTTCGGTGTTATGTCATTCATACTATGGGAAACCGAGTTCGGTGTTATGTCATTCATACTATGGGAAACCGAGTTCGGTGTTATGTCATTCATACTATGGGAAACCGGGTTTGGTGTTATGTCATTCATACTATGGGAAAAAAATTGTACACATATATAATTATTATTATATTATACACACTGTATTCTTTATAGATGCATTGCACCTTATATTTTATTTCATTTGATTGTTTTCAATGCGGACTATTTAGCTACATAGGCAATAATGCAGGTAACAAATGCTATGGGTAGCTTAGTTTTGAATTGGAATTGACATTATAATGTACTGTTTCTTTAAATATTTGAACAATTCCATTCAAATTTGGTGCCTTGGAAGTTTTATAAGGTGGACAGTTCAATTTAATGGTGTTCTGAAGAAGCCCATATGATATGGATGAAAGCACTTAACCTAATTTTAAGTATTGTCCGCAGTATTCAATATACATCGTTTTTTATTTCATTGTTATATGTTTTCAGTGTTACAGTTTGTTTTTATATTTTGGTATAAGACGCTGAGCTCATTCCAGCATCTTATGAGTGCTATCATTAATAAAACTGGTTTGGTTTTATTCCATTCGTGTTGATGAATTGCTTGGGACCTTACCAGTGATATTATTTAGCAAGTTGTTTCATGGTATTACAACAGAATTAGTGCCAGTATACTTTAGTGGTGTTGGAGTACTTATTGGAGTCCGGTGTTATGTCATTCATACTATGGGAAACTGAGTTTGGTGTTATGCTGTTGTTTTTTTGTCTTCATGCTACTTACACTCGAGCAGCTTCACCTTGGGTATATGTAAAGAAGTCCAAAAATGCCTTTAGACTAAGCACAATACAGGTAGAAAGGAAGACACAAGTAGAAAGGAGGGTTTGGGGATCAGCAGAGTACAAGCTTGAGGGTACTCACATTTACTGGCCGGAACGGTCTATGGTAGGAATATATAATTTTAAGGATCTGGTGGATAAGGGCAAGAGGAAATATGTATGTTTTGTTGAAGAGTCCATATTTAATTTGGAGGATGATTAAACTGTGGTTAATAAGTACAGGTCCATTCAATGATCTTGAAGGTTTAACTGATGAAGCAAAATGACAGGAGGCAAGCAACAAAAAACTGTACCAGAATATTTTTACAGGGACCTTCATTAAATGTAATCAACAACCTAATCCAAAAGAACAGGACTGGAAAAATAACAGAATTTAAAGACCAGTGGGAAAATGGGGTTGCACCTTTGGATAAATGAAAGAATGTGGGATGGGATTAGGACTACAACAACAAATGTTACCGCCATTATATATATATATATATATATATATATATATATATATATATATATATATATATATATATAGATATATATATATAGATATATAGGTCTACCTGAAAACACTGAATGCTGACAATGCCGAAAACAAGATAACCAACACCAGAAGATTGACAACGGAGATGACTGACGACTGAAAATCCCGATGCTGAGAACACCGACATGTTAAGGTAAGTGTGTGATAGTGACTGACGTTAGGGTCAGGGTGCGGGTAATGTAAGTGTGCTATAGTGACAGACTTTAGGGTTAGGGGCGGGTTAACTGAGTTAGGGTTAGGGCACTGGTTAGGTGAGTGTGCGATAGTGACGAATCTTAGGGTTAGGGTTTGGGTTAAGGTTAGTGCATAGATAGTTGTGTATGTAAGGTTTAGTGTAGGTTTGTAAGGTTTTTGGTGGGCTTGTGTTGTGTGTGTGTTTTACGGAAAAGGTATTTGTTTTGTTTTGTTGACTGTCGGGATTGTGGTATGTCGGGCATGTGAAGTTTCGTGTTTTTGAACTTTCTGTTTTGTGGTGTCGGTTATCTCGTTGTCGGTGTTTTTGCTTGTCGGTGTTTTCAGGTAGACCTATATATATATATATATATGTATATATATATATATATATATATATATATGTATATATATATATATATATATATATATATATGTATATATATATATATATATATGTGTGTGTGTGTGTGTATGGGTCCCTCTTGGCTGATCGAGTTTTCAGAAACAAGAAATTCATATGGTGGAGATCATATGATCAAGTTTTTGAAAACCCAAAACTTTTGAATGGAGATCGTGGTGCAGTGCAGATCGGAAAATTTGCAATTTTCCTCACTGTTGTGTGATCTTGGAGTTGGTATAGATAATTTGCAGTGGGTGTGGGAGCATAAAAAAGGTAGATTTTTGTGTTTTTTGTCTTTTTTTTTGATGTTCAAGCTTTCAGAATCTCGATCATATGGTCGACTGTATGAATTTCTAGAGTCTGAAAATTCGATCATCTGGCATAGATCATATATATATATATATATATATATATATATATATATGTATATATATATATATATATATATATATACATACATACATACACACACACACACATATATATATATATATATATATATATATATATATATATATATATATATATATATATATATAGAGAGAGAGAGAGAGAGTTTACTATCAAAATGTGGAAAATCAAAACAATTTTCCACCTTTTGATTGAATCTGTTTTCTGAATTTGGTAATACATAATTACCAAAATATCGAAAATGGTAACCACAGAATCGACATCCAAACATCGGAAGTTCCAATGTTGAAATTCTGTGTTACCAGTAACATGTTTGCAGAGAGAGGGAGAGCCCTTCTGCACCCCCTGCATATTATATATTCCAACTCAGAGATCGCACTACAGTGAGGAAAAGGGTAAATTTTCCAATCCTCACTGTAGTGTGATCTGTTATCAGAATGTCGATATCACAATAGCGAATGCACACTACTATTCGCTAATGAGGAATCGAACATTTCTGGATCAGCATTACAGAAACTGGAAAAGATGCATTCGACCATCCTACTTTCGTGCAAGTGCCATGCCACATTTTGATAGTAAACCTACATAAATATATATATATATATATCTATATATATATATATATATATATATATACATATCTATATATATATATATATATATATTACAAACCATAAACCTGCCATCAAAAATGCACAATATCACTCCATAAATGACTGATACCTAATGGTCAGCCAATACAAACATCTATCCACAAAGAATAAAAAATAAAACTAAACACATTTTTTCAGGGCAGCAACACCCCCCCCCTTCCCGTACTGCCACACTACATACTGATTATAAACCACAGCTCTGAGATTGTAGTACAGTGGGAAAAGGGCATATGGGTTATTGGAATTAAATGACTGAGGTAATATACACTAGCATAAGAATCTGCCTTCCAGTAAGAGCAGGCTGTTTGTTTTGTTTGAAGGTGACCGATATGAATGGACCTGGAATCAGAGGTTATGCTGGATACCACATATAATATGTTTCCCTTGCAGTAATATTCAAGAAGTACACGTCTCCATTTTCAGACTGGACAAGACAAATCATAACTACCTATACAGAATCATATCTACAAACTGAAACAGACTGCAAAGAATTTGAGGAATACGGTTGTATTTTCATACACTGGTTGCATGTATGAAGTAGGGAGGGAATAACAAAAAGGGGATTTGGTTTCATTTTTTTTCCAAACTCTGATAACGAAAGAATAACTAAAATGGCTAAAATTTTGGTGTCATTCAAAGGGGATCCAGTGTCTGTCAGCCTGGGATGACATGCTCGACAAGCCACGTTGCTTCACTAGGGACGGCTTGCACCTGTCACCACTGGGCTTTCGGATATTGGCAAAGGCTCTTGCCACCCCCATAGTGCCTTTTTTAGGCAAGGCTCAAAAGTCAAACCCACCCCCATAGACAGCACAAGGAACACGAAACTAAGGGTAATGCTGCTAAACGCCAGAAGTCTTAACCTCAAGATGCACGCACTCGAAGCTCTCCTCAGTATGGAGAACATCGATATCTGTGCAGTGACAGAAACCTGGTTCAAGGCTCCAGAGAGCACCCCAGCACTACCAGGCTATACCTCATATCATGCTTTTCGGCCCCAAGACCCGGACCGAACCACAAAAGGAGGTGGAGTTCCCATATTTATCAAGGATATCCACACCTCCAGGTTAGTGGCATTGCATGAAGTATCGGAGACCATCCATGTGCAACTAACAGTGGGCAAGACTGCTTTTCAGTTTATAGCATCCTACAGACCACCCTCTCAAAGTCAGGAATCCCACTCGGCTTTCCTGAAAACATTGGAGAACATGAAGATCTCTCCGAACACCATTATATTGGGTGACTTCAACTACCCAAACATTGACTGGGAGCACTACTCAAACCCCAGCACCTTAGCCCAAAGGTTCCTGGAAATTATAAACTCAAATGCTATGGAACAACTAGTCACCACTCCCACAAGAGGGGACAACATACTAGACCTGATCATTACCAACATGGGGACTCTATGCTCCACACCAGAAGTATATCCCTCATTAGTAAGATCAGACCATAAATTAATCTCACTGGATGTCCACATCCCGACCCCACCCCCAGCCCAGAAAACCACAGTGAAAAACTTCTCAAAAGCGAACTTCTCACTTCTCAAAACTGAAATGGAATCCTTCAAGGCCCCAGGGCCAGTGGAAACTATGGCCCAAACTGCAGAATCCTATATAAACGCATTCTACGGACATCTCCAGGAATGCATGGATCATGCTATCCCAAACAAAACCAAGACCCAATCATCCAAAGGCAGGCGTCCAGTCTGGTGGACCCCTGCCATAAATAAACTGTACAACAGAAGGAGGAAGCTACTACATGGTAGAGCAAAATCCCTAATGGGGAAGGCATCTCTGATCAGTACTAGCAAAAAATTACGATCCCTCATAAAATCCTCCAAGGCCAGCTTCGAGAGAAAAATTGCACAGGACACCAAAGACAATCATAAGGCTTTTTTCAGTTATGTTAGAAACCTGGGATGCAACTCCCAGACTTGTTCTGAGTTGATTCTAAACGACAAAAAATACATTGAACCCACAGACATCGCCAATATCCTGGCGACAGGTTCAGTGCAAACTCCCCCCCCCCCAAAAGAGCAAGTATCTATCCCAGCAGAGGGCTGCCTCCTAAACATCTCTGATGCTCAGGTGAAGGCTGCCCTCTCCAAAGCAAAAAACACTGCTTCCATGGGACCAGATGGCATCCCAGGTTGCATCCTACATGAACTCCAAGAGGAACTAATCCCTCAAATAAAACAGCTATACAATCTCAGCCTAACTACAGGATATGTGCCCACAGAATGGCCTACAGCAACAGTGGTCCCACTCCACAAAGGTGGAGCCTCTACGGACCCTGGAAACTATCGTCCCATAAGCCTGACTAGCTTAGTCTGCAAGGCTATGGAGAGGATCATCATGGAGCTCATAAACAAAGACATTGGAGACCTACAGACACTAGATCCTACCCAGTTCGGCTTTGTTAAGGGCAGATCCTGCCTTTTGAACCTGGTTGACTTCTTCGAAACATTCACCAAAGCCATAGATGAAGGGAAGGTAGTCCACACAGCCTATCTGGACCTTGCAAAGGCATTTGACACAATACCCCACTCGGGCATCATAGATAAGCTATCCAGCTTAAATATAAACCCCTATGTCACAAGATGGGTCGCAAACTGGCTCAAAGACAGAACCCACAGAGTGAGAGTTGCTGGAGCAATGTCAGACTCGAAACCAGTCACAAGTGGCGTCCCACAGGGTTCTGTCCTGGGACCACTCTTGGTCGGTATATACTTTTCCGAGGTACAGGCAAACGTGGGAGGACTATGGCTCACCAAGTTCGCAGACGACTGCAAACTGGGCGCCATAATCAACTCTCCAGCTGACACAAACATCCTTCAAAAAGGTCTCACAGAGACAGATAACTGGTGCCAGCACCATGGTCTAAAGCTAAATGCCAAAAAATGTATAGTCATACCCTTTGGCAAAAACAATGTGCCCACAAATTACCACATAGGTGGAAACCCATTAAGTACAGAGAAAGTTATTAGGGACCTGGGGACCCAAGTTGATAGCAATCTCTCCTTTGAAAACCACATTGCCAAAGTGGTTAGAAAGACCTCCTACATAGCCCACCTCATCACGAAAGGTTTCACATCTAGATCAAGAGAGGTAATCGTGCCCCTTTATTCATCCCTCATCGGGCCCATCATAGAATACAATGCCCCTTTTGGGATGTACCTTACCCGACACCTGCAGCAATTAGAAAGACCCCAAAAGTATCTCACCAAGAGGATCAAGGGTCTCAAACAGATGCCATATGCTGCTCGGTTAAAAAAAATCCAGCTCTACTCAGTTGCATACCGCCTACTTCGAGGCGATCTATGCCTGACATACAAAGCTATGTCAAATCCAGAATTAATGGACATGCTCCACCTCAGTAAATCTAAATCCCTTAGAGCCACACGCTCGAGGGACTTGAACCTCAGCACAGAAATAAATAGAACTTGCTGGAGGGACAGGTGCATAACCCAGAGGCTCCCTTCGCTCTGGAATAGAATTCCAGTTCATGTGAGGCAGAGCACCTCACTGAATCTCTTCAAGAAGAATCTCGATAGGTGGATGGGGGATCGTAGGTTTGTGCCAGGGATTACTCCCGTGTCACTATTAGACAGAGGCACAGTAAACTAAACCTTAAAGGGCACAGTATACTCAAATCAAGGGGTGGCGTAAGCCATACAGAATCGGGCTAGGCTTATAATTGCCTCAGGGCAGATAGCCTAGTATGAACCTATGAACCTATGAACCTATGAACCTATATAAACTTCTGAACTAGTGATAAACTGTAAGAACAGACTGATATGACAAAGTTAACACGATTTAGTTTGATAACGTTATCTGGTTGTTTTCCTTTTCCTTTTGTAATGTGAGAAATGTATATTCTACTTTAAAACGTTAACTAAATAAGGTTTTAAAGAAACTGTCTTATTTTTTTGCCATTCACTCCAGCTCCATAGCTCTCATGTTTTCCTATGGGTCACATGACCCCTTTAGGAAAGAACTACCTTCTAGATGCTCTGTTATTCTTCTCCTGCCGATATATTGTGCTTCTTTTTTTTCTGAGCCAAGTTAATCATCATAGCAAAAAAGTGAAAGCACACTTCTGACATAGGCAAATTTGCATTTATATAAAGTAACCAAACTGTATTAACAAGTTCATATTTACTAAAGTTATACTTCACATATATTGCTATATATCATATAACCTAAGCAACATTACAGAAATGATTCAATTCCTGACTTTTTTAAACAAGAAACATGTTTATTAAACCATCACTCATGATATAAGCAATTATACATTTACATAAATGAAAACAAACTACATTGACACAATCCTAGTTGCAAGCATTTTACATCAGAAACCATACTGACACACTCAAGGTAGCAATTATACATCAGTTATAATTTACCCAGTCATTTTCAGTCAAACACTACATAGCTCATTTAAGTCCTGCTTTCTTTTAAACCTCATTTCTCCCCTGTATGTATTGTTCCTACAATTCCCATTTTTTCCTACGTAGTTTGCCCATACCCTTTTCGAAAGATCTCAATTCCAGTTGTTTTATCTCTGTTACTATATTCACTACTTCTAGTATAGTTGGTTTAGATTTTGATTTGCATTTTCTAGTAATTGCTTTTTTGGCAGCCACCATAATTAGACAGAGCAAGGCCTTACCGAGTCTAGGCAATTCCGATTCTGTATCACAGCTCAGAAAAACCTCCCTCGTTATACCAATCTGCCCACCCAGCATCTCCGACAGTGCATCCCGCGAGGAATCTTAACATTCTGCCAACTCACTGCACTCCCAGAAAATATGTTCCAAATTATCTCTCTCTTCCCTATCACACCTCCAGCATTTGCTGTCTACCTCAGGAAAAATTCTCTGGAGTGTACTTGGGGTATAAAAATATCAAGGTAAACATTTCCAAGCAAAAATCCTAAATCTTCTAGATTTTGTTGTATATTCAGAAGACATACATATATCCTCCCATTGTTTCTTTGTGAATTGCTTATCCAGTTTATCTTCCCAATCCTTTCTAACCTCCTCTGATTGATTCTTATAGTTATCATGCAATACTGTACATGCTCTAATAATTATTCCTTTTTTAATGGCAGCTTTTGTTCTAGATTCTACTTAAAACTCTACCAGTGCTGGTCTTTTGTTTAGGACTCCCTATTTCTTCCTCTTTGTCTATACTCTGATATCAATCCTTGATGGGGAAGGCAATTTCTAACCTGCAGTCCAAATAAATTCTTTGTGTCTTCCCATTCTATCATCTTTCCCTCTCTAGTTATTTCCTCCCAATACCTTAGTTCCTCTGCCAGTTTTTCTCCAATAATT
The DNA here is from genome assembly GCF_019279795.1 of Protopterus annectens. Classification (NCBI taxonomy): domain Eukaryota; kingdom Metazoa; phylum Chordata; order Ceratodontiformes; family Protopteridae; genus Protopterus; species Protopterus annectens. The sequence goes on from NC_056732.1 coordinate 1,819,090, forward strand.
TCCAGCCCCCTCTTGCCTATTCTCTATATCCCTAATTGTAGTCATGCTTACCAGCAGAATCTCCTTTCTTCATTCCCATGTTGGCTTAGTTCTTAGGATACTTTCTGCTACTTTATGGGTACAATATTCTGTATGATTATTGTTGTTTTCCTTAAAGGCCTGCATCCAAAATCCCAGTCTCTCCTTGTTTCTTGAGCTTCCCCCGTTTCATTCTCCATTTCCACTTTGAATTATAGTTTTCTGCTCATGCTATGTATAGAAGCCTTAACTGTGTAACTCTGAAATGCCCCTTCAAATTGGGTAATCCCAATCTGCCCTGTTCTACTGGCAGAATCAGCTTATCCCACTTGACTCTTGCCATCTTCCACTTCCTGATAAAGTCCTTCAACTTTTTATTATCTGTTATCCACAACTCCTCTGGTTGATAAAAATATGCCTGATCTGTGTATAAGACTAATCGGACTAAAACATTTTAAGTACTTGTATATTACTATCCGTATCAGTATAACAAAGCTTCCATTTTCTCAGTTTTTGTATTATCTTTTGTTTAGTCTCTTGTTTACCCTTAGCAGCCACACCAGAATCATTTTTAATGCATACTCCAAAATACTTTATTTTATCATGTCCTGATAACTATGGTTATTTCTGAACCAATTCATGTGTGGGTACATAATTTACCTCAATTGGCTTTGTTTTAGCTTCATTAAGTTTGTATCCGAAAAAGATATGAAACTGTCTGAAAATGTTTCACAACACTGTAATGTCTCTTTCTGGTTTTGTTGGGTATAAAATAATATCATGTGCAAATACAGCCAGCTTTTCTTGACTACCATACCAACTAACCTTGAATTTCTGAGTTCCTAACTTTCTTTGCCAATTGTTCTAAATATAATGCAAATAACAAAGGGGAAAGAGTACACCCCTGCCTGGCTGCTCTGCTCAAGCAAAAATTATCAGAGAGGGCCCCACACAGTTTAATTTTTGCCTCTGATCCCTCATATAGCCTTCTAATCAACCTTATATTTTTTTCAGAAAATGCAAATGCATCCATTGCCCTGCTCATAAGGTCCTAGCTTACTCTGACAAGTGTATTCTCTACATCAAGATCCACCAACATTAATGGTATTTACTTACATTCTGCTTCCCTCTAGATCATCAGTGTTCTGTTAATGTTGTCAAATGTTTCCCTCCCCACCACAAAACCACACTGTTTGGCATTACTTTTGCCATTCTTTTAACTATTATAGATGTGAACACTTTGTAATCCGGGTTTAGTATTGAAATGGGCCTTGGGCCTGTATGAAGCTGGATCTGATGGATCTTTACCCTCTTTAGGTATTACAGCTACCCTTGCTTTCTTCCAGGATGTTGGTACGTCTCTTCTTCTTAAAATACTGTTGAACAAAACCTTGCAGATCTTTATCATTTTTTTCCCCTCCTAGCTTCCAAACTTCCACAGGAATAATATCTGTTCCTGGGGACTATCCTGTACATTGAATAAACATCACAATTTTTATCTCTTCTCCTCCTATCCTGTTAGTGATTGAGTCTCCTCTCCCTCTAGCCTTGGCATATTTATTTCTTTCATAAACATTTCCATTTGTACTTTTTCTTGATTTCCATATTTCTCCGCTTTATACAGACTTTCATAGAATTTCCAAAATATTTCTAATACCTCTACAGGATCTCTTGTTACCTTCCTTGTTATAGGCTCCCTAAGCTTGGTGACAGCCCTTCCTACTTTCTGTTGCCTGAGTCCTTGTGCTAAAAGTTTTTATGCTCCAGTGTTATTATCAAAAAACAGTTGCTCAACAGCAGTCTTTCTAAACTCATGCATATTATTGAGGTAATCCCTTATTTTCTGCTTAGCATTCTGCAGTTGATCCTCTACTTATTCTGTGAAATACCCCCTATTTTGCAATACTTTAACATTTCTCAGTCCCTCTAAATAATTCTTGTTACTTCTTAACCATAGCTCTCTTTCTTTTAGTTCCACCCTATTTTAAACTCCACCTTAATTGTATCCCACTTTCTAACTACATTTTCAGAAGTAATTTCTATCCTCTCGAATAGCACCTGAATAATCTCCACTACCCATTCCGTAAATTCCTCTCTTTTCAACAGACAGGTGGGAAAGCACCAGTGTCTCATTTTTATTTCATTACCCTGTGTTTTTATATTAGTTATTATTGGTGCATGATATGAAATACTTACTGGGTGTTTATCGATACCTTCAATTAAATGCACATGTTCCTGTGAAATGCAAAGTTTGCCTTGCCTAGCCCAGTTTTTATATCTTGGGGTATAATATGTAAAGTCACTCTGAGCTCCTATTACTGAATTCACATCTTCCATGCCAAATAGTTTCATAAATGTCTTCAAAAATCTACCCTCCTTTGTTATACTCTCCCTTCTGGGCTCCCCAGACACATCTTCACTGCTGCAAATCAAATTCCAGTCCCCACCTATAAATAATACTTCTTGCTGAAATGTGATTATTTCTTCTAGAAATTTCTTAAGCTCCATTATAACAGTTTTAGGTGGAATATAAATACATGCCAGTGTAGTCATCCTCCCTTGCCAGTAGCCACTTAGCACTACAAATCTGCCATTATTATATTTTTATCATCTTCTATCACTATTGGAGCTTCTCTTGCAATTAATAAAAGCACTCTCTATTCCTTTGTCCCAGGTATTCCTCTGAATGAACATCATGAAATCCTCTCTATCAAATTCACATGCTCAGTTCTTTCCAAGTGTGTCTCCTGTAACATAGCTTCTTGCACTCTACATTTTTAAATATAATTCACTATTCTTTTTTTTTGTATTGATCTGCAAGGCCATTGACATTTAAAGACATTACAGTAAGCATCACTGTATGAAAAAGTTATTATTCCCACCTTTTATGTTTAACACCTTGTTAAATGTATAGTTTCAGCTTTACTGTTACATGCATATACTGTTTGGCAGGTTGAACTTTTATACAATTTTTTTGGCATATCCATTTCAGCCCATGTCACATCTCAACAAAACTTTTTGTTTTATTGAAAGCACTCAAAAAAAACAATACCCCCTAAAACCTAGTAAGTTAATACTACCACACAAAACTATGGACATCATCAAATATTGAAATTTTACCCTCCAAATAGGAACAAATGTCCCAAACTGACAGCCACACTCAGAGACTTGAGTTTACCTAAAAGAAAGGTTATCCATGATAAGATGCATGGTGCAGCCTGTGCTTCTATTAAGTGCTAACTGGTTTTGTCTTATCTTTACAGCTCTCTCAGCTGGGAAAACCCCTGAATGTGTTCAGAGAACATTATCTCTTAGCCAGTTTCTCTTCTTTTTTTCCAGTCAATCACTCTCCACCAGACTGTAACCAATTTCTCTTTATCACATTCTCTCCACGGAGACAAGAGAATCAGACACCCAATTTCTTATTATCAGATTATCTCCATATAGACATGAGAACCAGATAGTCAATCTCTCTTTATCAGACTGTTTCCATGGAGACATGTGGGCCAGATACAGAATTGCTACTAAGCATACATTCATTTGCTAGAAAAAAGCATCATAATACTCAATATTATTTTTCATTTACTTGCTTTCTCTTAAAACTTGTTACTAAATCCAAGATCCTTAATCCCCCATGCAAGAATTAGAAAAAGCACATTATTTTTTCTTTTGTCATGCTCTTTTAACCAGGTTTTTTTAATTGCAGTGCCTACATTTATTAAAACTGAACAAGAAGAACGAGAGAAGGAAAAAGAAATGTAAAAAAAGGACAACAGCACCTATCTGCAATCCCCATTACAGTTAAAAATAACTGAAAAAACTATTCTACAGCACTCAAAGAAAATCATTCACCACTAAATAGTACTATTAAGATTTTTTTTCTTTACTTAAAGTTAACCTTCTCCCATCTCTTCTCCTCCTCAAAGCATTTTTACAAACACGAATGACATGAAGTAGTGCATATACTTTAGAGTCCCCCACATGTCCAACAAATTCCAAAAAGTCCAATATGTCTAGATTTTCTTGTTCTGTCATATTTCACAAATATAATTATTGCAATGTAATCCCACATTAAGTTTCTTGTTCTATTGCTGTTCATCACCATCTCCCAAATCCGGTCTCTGCTTTATTTCTAATGTACTCTCAATTCTTCTGGTCAACTCTCATGCTCCCTTCCTTTTCTCAAACATTTTCCATTGAAACGTTGGAAAAGGTTTCACAGATACAGTCTCTCTGTGGTCGTTATTACTAGAAGAACAAGAAGCAGAATATCCTTCTGTTTCACAGCTCACTTTTAGTTGGATAAACTTTTGTGTTTCCTCCTTAGTATGTAGTTTGTCAAAAAATGATTTTTGTCCCTCCAGGGAAGAATACCTTGAATATAGTTGGGTACAGCAGTTTGAATCTCACACTTGCGTCTCAACATTCCCTGAATAATGGAATGAATTTACTCTTCTTCTGCCTGGTGTACAATAAGTAATCATTCTCCACAAACTCTCTGCTGTCTCCCACTTTTAGTATTTTGTCCTTCTGCCACAGTTTTATCAGAATCAACCCCTTCTGCTGGTAGGATTTCATCTTTACTATTAAAGGTCTAGGTTGCTTTCTCATAGCCAGGTTTGGAGCATATACACAGTGTCCTTTCAACTAACAACTCCTGCTGTAGAGTACCAGTCCAGTTGCATATTTGTGCTTTCATAAAATGAATGCAGTCTGTTCCTTCCAGCTTCTCTGGTATAGCTGAAAATCCCAGGTTTTCCTTAGATGCTCTGTCCTCTAATTCTGTTATTTTTTGAAGCATTTCTTCCTGAGCAGTCTCATATTCAGCCAGCCTCTTCATTTCAACCTCTGATTTTTGCAGCTTTACCGCCTTGTCTGAATATCTGTTTAAATATTTTTCCATTTTTTCCATCCTTCTGTTGTTTGTGTTGCTATACTCCATCAGTGTTTCATTTATTTTAACCAGGTCTGTGTGTAATTGTCTTATATATTCCTGTAGATTACTAGAAGTCATGTCTGGAGGTTGCACTGTTTTATGCTAAACAGCTGCACAATTTTCCCAGTCAGTGTTTCTTCTCCACTTTTTGTAGCTGATTTTTTTCCAGGTGCTCTGTATTTCTTTTTTCTTAGCATCCAGGCAGAACACTTACTAGTCAGTTACTAAAATTTACCCATAAACACAAAAGTCTACTGGCCTTCTCTGTTGCATTTCTGTTTTCACACTGGGAGAGCTAGAGTTAAGCTGTTACTCAGTGAGCAGCCATCTTGGAAGTCCTGCAGCATTAACATCTTGATCTAAATGAGCCTGTTAGTAGCAGAATGCACATTAAGGATCCTTTGTTTATTAAAGCTGATGAAAGTGCCACTAACAGCTTTTTTATATCACTTGGTGTCCCACTGTAAAGGAGTTGTAACATGGAAGCAGTAAACATTTTATTAACAAGATGTACTGAGAGGCAGAATTATGCATCTATCAAGCCTAAAGCAGTCTAAACATGGCATGACAATCCCAAGCTCTTAAACAGACACTACTTCATAAGAAGTAAATAATTTAGCATAACAGTTAATGTCTTTGGTTTGATTCTGACCTCTGACTACTGGCTGGAATTGTAACAGTCTGTAAACTGAAAGCTTAGTATTTACTTTAAAATGGAAGGTTTGTATAATGGTTAAGGTGTTTACCTTACAGACACAAAGTGCAAAGTTTGATTCTGTCATGGGGTAATTGGCTAGGTTTAAAATGGCTTATAAGGGCAGTTAGCCTAGTACTAGTCTATGAACCTATGACAAGCTGTAAGCCAAGTACAAGATGGTGGTCTTTTTTCTGGATTCATAAAAGAAGGAATATTATTTTTGTCAAAGTCTTTCCTGAGGGAATGCCTAAATGCTATAGTTACAACAGAGCATGTGGTATTTATGAAGCATTTTAAGCTGCCTTCATGAAGCTGTGGATGTTACCTGAAATTCCCTTTGCATGGCAGCTGATGTTTCAGTTAACTCTCCTCTTGTGAGTTTTATGACCCTTTATACAGTGCAGTTACCATCTAATGTGTACAAACTGTAGATGTAACATTTTTTGTATGAGAACAACTCAAGAGCTATGATCTGACATGCTGTCACAGACAGGGCAGTTCTAGCCAAATGATCTAAATAAATGTCTTGATTTCAAGCAATACCAAAACTAAGAAACCTAACACTGAAAGTAAAAAGATGTATAGCTATACATACATTGTTGACATATAAGCAAAATCGGACTTACAAGGCATTATTTAGATCAACAAAAACATTACTTTTGGTTGACTCCCATTTTACATGACATTTCTTTAAAGACCATTGCAAAACAAGTTATAGCTCAAAAAGTATCATAGCCTATCCACATAGATAGAGAGATGGAGTTTCACCTCTGTACTCTTTACAATTTGTTTATACCTCAAGATAATTAAACTTTGAGACAACTGTTGGCTTGTCATAGGTCTATAGATTAGTACTAGGCTAATTGCCCTTGGGGGCCATTTTAAGACAAGCCAACTACTCTATCTAAGAATCAAACCCTGCATCTCATGTCTGTAAGGTAAACACCTTAACCATTATGCCAACTTCCCACCCTTATGTCAATGTCTCACATCAGAGTAACAGTGTCAGACAACTCTATTTCAGCTGTTTAAAATTCTTCTAAAGTAAGTAGGTTATCTTTAAACATCTATAATTACTTTACTCTTTATAGCATCTGATCATTCTTAGAAGCCGCGGTGGTGCAGCGGTTAGCGTTGTTGCCTCACAGCAAGAGGTTCTCCCGTTCGATTCTCGGCTGGAGCGCCTTCTTTGTGGAGTCTGCATGTCCTCCCCGCAGTTGAGTGACATTAAAGACATGCAGGTAGGTGCGAGTGCGAAAGGGCATGCCTTTGTTGAAAGTTGGGCATCGGGCTGGCAACTCAGCACCGTAAAAATCCACTGCCAATCATGAGTGGACCGGAGTTCTGCTGTGGCGACCCCTAACCGGGAAAAGCCGAAAGTCAGCATCTGATCATTCTTGTCAAGTACAAGTGAATATTGCTTATCATTTTGCATCCATGGCCTGGTGTGCAGACTGCCAGATCTATCAACATTTCTGCACTATTCATCTGAGTAAATAATCCTTGTATTACTAAGCTTTCATATTTTTCTTTCATAGTATGACCTCTTGTTTTAGGATATGTATACCTGAACCGTATATCTAAAATTCCCTGTGCTTGTTTTCACCCTTTACATATTTGACATATTCTGTGCATTTCAACTGTGTGCAGGTTTAGGATTTTCAGTGTCTCAATATTTCAGCAGTGTGGCAGCCAAGAGGCTAAGTTCTGTGAAGCACATTAGTTATGCCAGTAAAAATGTATCTAAATTCATTATGATTTAGCACTCTAAACTCTGGCACTTCATTTGTCATTAAATTAACCATAGAGAATATTGAACACTTGGGGACAGTTGCTATATACCTGGAGGGAAGGCTAACTGAACAAAAGCCCAATATTAGTTTTGAAAAGCTCAGAACATCCAGTTTGAATTATTAGGAGAGGAGCATGTCAAGTTTTCTAAGACAGTTTCGGTAAACACACAAAAAAATCAAAAGCACTTCTTCAAAATCACTTTCTTCAACAGTGGAGATTGCTTTTCTCCACTGTTGCAGAGCCTCTGAGTTGCTATATATAATTCTAGGGTGCGTGGGCTTGCACCTGCAAAAAAAAAATTACTTTTAATGTTCACGGAAGGTGATTTCAGCAAACTACTTTTGATTTTTTTGTGTTCTCTGAAACGGGCTTCGATAAGTTGACATGAATCCTATCAGGAAAACCATGCTCAATGCAAAAAAATTAAGAATGCATGGGATGCAGAGATGATGAATTTGCCAATATACAGCAATTACAAATACAGACAGTTCACATATCAACTTATTGCAAGCCTTCTAATTCAGCATCTAAGCCAAGGTTGATCACAGTTAAATATCTGTGGTTCACTAACAGAAGAAATCTTAAGTGCATGGACCACTCTCATCAGGATTACACTCTTGTGTTTTATGTCTGATACACTAGGTCTCTTGCTAGACAAAAGACAAATGCAGTGGCCAACACTGCTTAACAAACAGAATCCACATGCATGCACACCTTTCCCTGCCAGACTAAAGAGTGAAAGGGACGGTAAGAAAAGAAACATACTCTCTGGAAACTTCCACAATCCCTACAATATCTGTACAAGGCCAAAGTGTTTATCTACTGTTCCATAACCAAGACAGAATTCACATGGTTCCTTCTGAATCATAAGCTGCACTATCGGCAAATGTCTCTTTCCACTACCATAGCAGAGGCATTCCTCTGGGGAAAGAAGAAGTGTGATCCTTCTACATAGCTCACACATGCCTGCTTGCCTGTACCCTTCTGAATATGTGGGCCACCACCCATTTCAAATGCAAAACTGAAAACATGAGTTAACACAACACCCTAACACATTCTGTGTCTTTAGCATTTCCAGCCACTCCCACAGCCTTACCATCTCACAACTATTTACTGGAAGTGCTGATTTTTGCCTCAACTGATTCAAACCCTAGCACACCTAGTACTATGTCCCAGTTATGTTTATATGCCCTGTAAATATCATGACACCACCATCTTTTAACCCAAGAATAAAATCAGACAGTCATAAATGCATTGACTTCCATATACTTTACCAGTGAAAGCTATAATCAGTAAATAACATAATTATATATAAAAAAAATAGATTAGGATACCATCCTCAATAACCCAAATAAACCTGCTCAGAATTTATTTATTTTATTTATTTACTTTACATTTGTTAACCGGGCTAGTCCAACTGGACACATGTCCATTTTCAGTGGAGGCCCGGGGAGATAAGCTCCAAACTATGCTAAGTAACAATATTACAAAGAATAAATGAAAAAAATGAAATAGACAATAAAGACAGAAGACAAAAAACACATCAATTAAACATTCATATACATTTTCTTCACTGACTGAATTTCAGAAAGTGTTTTTTTTTTTTCCAGTGTAAGCAGATGATTAGGTAAAAGGATAGACATTTGACTTAGAGAAAAGTAGGAAAGGTAAACTGGAATTAGGTGGTTATTGGGTATGTTAAGGATTATACCCACTGGAAAAACAGCAATAACTACATATAAGGCTGAAATGCAGGTGCTTGGAATAGGGGGAATATTCTTATTTTATGTAATACAGGGGAGTTTACAGGCACTAGAAGAGAGGAGAGGAGAAGATTAAAGCCAAAAAGCAACATTAGTAATTAGGTTTGGTTATTGAATGAGGGTGAAACCAGTAATACTACATTTAGTTTTAATCTGGGTTAGTGCATGGGCCAAGCCACTGGGTTTTAAGGAGTAGTTTTATTCGATTCTTGAAGTGCGGTAATGATGAAAGTAATTGTAGATTGCTGGGAAGCTTCTTCCAGATTCTCCCTACTGAATTAGAGAAGAGGGAGTCTCCTGCTTTGTTAAAGGATTTCTGGATAGTTACTTGTAATTTATTCGCTGAGCGAAGGGTAGTGAGATTACTATAGGGAGAGATTAGGCTACTGAGAACAGTTGGTGGGCTGATGTAATATTTTGTGGGTGATGATAAGTTGTTGAAAAAGTATCTGGTTTTGAAGTTCTAGCCAACCAAGCTGTTTAAGATTTAGACAGTGGTGGGTTTTAAATGGGGAGCCAGTGGCAAATCTGGTAATGTTGTTATAGGAGGTTGCCAGTTTAAGGTTATTTTTAGAGAGATTGGTATAAATGGGGAAGGCATAGAGGAGGGTAGGGATAAGGTGGGTATGGGCAATGGTGGTTCTGGCTTCAGGGATAAGAAAAGATTTTATACGATAGAGAGAGCCAAGTTTTCTGTTTACAGTTTTGATAGCCATGTTAATATGTGAATCAAAGTTAAGATGTTGATCAATTGTTATGCCTAATAGTTTGGTAGTTGTGTCTGATGCAATGATAGTGCTGTTACTGGTCTTGACAGTGAGGTGAATAGGGGAAGACATAAGTGTTGGGGTAAAAAGCAGTAGCTTAGTTTTTTTGGCATTTAGTAGGAGGCAACGTTGTAGGAACCAATTCTCAACTGAGCTAAATACAGTTTGAGTAATGGTTTGGAGTTCAGAAGCAGAGGAGGCAGTACATACTAGAGTAGAATCATCTGCATATTGAATGCAGGTGGCTTGAAGAATATTTAGATGTAGATCATTAATGAATATAGAGAAGAGGAGAGGTCCTAGGATAGAGCCTTGTGGGACCCCCAAAGTAATAGGTAGATGAGAAGAAAGGTTATTGTCCCAGATGACAGCTTGCTGTCTATGTTCTAAATAGGACTTGAACCACTGTAGTGTTTGTGAGGTGAATGAGAGAGTATTTAGTATGTTTAGAAGTATTTGATGGTTAACCATATCAAAGGCTTTAGAAAGGTCAATAAAAAGTGCAGCAGAGAGCTTATTGTTAAGATGTTTGTTGATGTAGTCAGAGAAGGATAAGATTGCAGTAGTGGTGCTATGAAAAGGCCTAAAGCCATGCTGATAATCTGATAGAAGGTTATTTAAGAGAAGGTGATCAAATAGCTGTTGGTGGATACATTTTTCCATTAGTTTGGCTAGAGGAGAGAGTAGGGCAATGGGGCGATAGTTTGAAAGTTCGATGGAGTTACCACTTTTATGAAGTGGGATAATGCGAGAGATTTTCCAGAGAGATGGGATAAGGCCTTTGGTAATGGTTCTGTTGATAAGCATGGATATTCAGCTGGTAAGAGATCAGCTGAGGGGGTACATGGTTTAAGCTTAGTAAGTAAGGTAAATATGAGAGATGTAGGAACTGGCTTTAGATGAAACGGGGGTGGTATGTTAGTCAGGGTGGATGGGAAGTTAGAGTTAGCAGGAGGTAAAGAGTTAGCAAGAGATTGTACAGTTTCAGTAAAGCAGGTATTGAGGGTATTAGCAATCTCATTGAAGAGTTTGAAGAGAGACCTGCGGGGGTTGGAGTCTTGGTGTGTCCCGAGTGTAAGAATTTATTTATAGCTGACCAGAAAATTTGAGGTTTTTGTTGATGTTTATGCTGAAGTGTAAAGTAATAGTTCTTTTTGTCAAGGAGTATTGATCTTTTAGTGGCATTTCTTAACTGTTTATAGTTCTGGTGGTCAGTTAGATTTTTAGTGCTTCTCCATTTAGACCAGATCTTATTTCTTAATCAATTTTTTTGTTTAGTCTCTTTGGTGAGCCATGGAGCGGTTTTGGTGCTAGTTCTTATGGTTCTAGTAGGTGCATGGTGTTCCAGAATTTGTAGGAATTTGGAGTTAAAAAAGGATACAGCTTCATCCAGTGGAAGTTGTTACAAGGGAGACCAGTCACAAGCTTGTAGTTCAGCTTGGAAGCAGACTGGATTAAAATTCTTTTTGCTACATATAGTTTTAAAGATGGTTTGGTTGGGAATGAATGTTTTTTTCCTGATTATACAAGTAAGGAAGTGATCACTTATATCATCTGGTAGGGTATCAGCTTTATATGACAGTGGGTGGTTATTTACAAGAATCCAGTCTAAGGTGCTTTGTTTTCCACTAGGCTTATGGATTCTGGTTGGTGAGGTGATAATTTGTGAGAAGCCATAAAGATTTATAAGGAGTGCAGGTTGGACTGAGGTACAGGTATTCCAGTCAATGTTGAAGTCACCAAGTAGGATGGTTTCTTGTGGGAAGGAGGAGGAGAGCCAACACAGGATGGTTTGTAGGATATCGATGTTGTTGCCTGGAGGGAGGTAGGAGCATATTATATTAATGGACTTGTTTGCATTGATCTGGAGCTTAGAGATAAGGATTTCTGCATGACTATCAAAGGGGAGTTGTATGTCTACTATGGAGACTTGTAGGGAAGATTTAAACAAAATTGCTACCCCTCCACCCTTTTTGGTTCTACGATCTAATCATATTATATTATAACCAGGTGGGATGACTTCCTTGTCCTTTGTCGCTGGTTTAAGCCAGGTTTCTCTTAGACATAGGACATCAAAGGATTGGGTGTCACGTAGAGCATGGAGTTGGCTGATTTTGTTATTTAAGCTCTGTATGTTAAGATGAGACCAACTATGTTATATGGGTTGGAGACCGTGGCATTGACAAAAAGGCAGGAGTTTGAGCTGGATGTGGCAGAATTAAAGATTTTAAGATTTGCACTGGGTGTGACAAGTGTGGACAGGATTAGGAATAAGTATATTAGAGAGTCAGCCCAGGTTGGAAGGTTTGGAGACAAAGCCAGAAAGGCACAATTACGTTGGTTTGGTCATGTGCTGAGGAGGAATGCTGAGTATATTGGGAAAAAGATGCTAAGGATGAAGCTACCAGGTAACAGGAAAAGAGGAAGGCCTAAGATAAGGTTTATAGATGTGGTGAGAGAGGACATGCAGGTGATTGGTGTGACAGAGCAAGATGCAGAGGACAGGAAGAAATGGAAACAGGTGATCTGCTGTGGCGACCCCTAACAGGAACAGCTGAAAGAAGATGATGATGATGATGTTAAGATGAGCTATGAGTAAGGAGTTAGGGTCTTTAGTAGAGGCAAAAGGGGGTGTAGGCTGTGGTCGGTGGGACTTTAGTGGGATGTTATTATTTGGTCCTGGGTTGGGATGAATATCTCTGTGGAGTAATGGGTGTTGATGAAGGGTAAGTAAGAACTTTAGGGTTTTATAGAGACTATTCAGGGACTTTCTGGCTTGATGGATGGAAATATGAGCTAGCCTATAATACTTTGGGGAAAGGTAGGTAGAAGTAGAGGTGATGTTAGCATGGTTATGTGAGCTTGGTTGACTGAGAGGCATTGTTTGTTTTAGAGAATGGGGGGTTCACTGTAGTATACATTCTCATATAGAGTAAGGTTAAATGATATAGAAATAATTAGTATTAAAGTAGGTAATATAATAAGGATTGTTAGTTTAGGTTTGTGTTGTGAGGACATTTTAAGAAATAAATATAGAATGTCAGCAAAAAGGTAGGGAATTGTTAAGGAGATAGATTAGAGTCAGAATAGGCTATTATGAAGGGTATTGTGAAGAGTGTTTGGAATATGGGTGTGTATTCTTGTTAAGTATTAGGGGAAGGTTGGATGCTAATTGGTTAATTAGGGGTAGGGGTGTGGCTTGTGATGTATAAATGTAGGAGCACTGGGGGTGGGTGGGATTTGGGGGTAGGGTAGGGGAGCAGAGTGAGCCCACAGGGCGAACAGAGGGGGAAGAGCCAGACAGGGTAAGAAAAAGTAAAGGAGAACAATCAGTAAGGTATGAGGATCAGAAGGTAAGTGTGTAGAATTAAGGAGGAAAGTAAGGGGGGTTTCAGGGAGAAACTAGAGGAAAAGTAGAAGGGTTGTAGGGAGAGACTGGGCTACAAGTATAGTGAGAAGTGAGAATTAAAACCTATTGGGAAACAGGGTAGAGGGTGAGGCAGACTACAGAAAGTCTAGGAACTCAGCATCAGGAGGAGTCATTAGAGACAGGAAAGAATACAGGGCAGTTAGCTAATAGCAGACCACCACTTAGTGGCCAGGTAAGTAAATGCAGTAGGAGAATGAGATCCCCTAAGGGGGATAAGAAGTCCCTTAAGTTCTACAATGTCTTTAACTCGTGCACTCATGAACACATAGTAGAAATACAGAAATATAAAGGTAATTAAAAAAACTTTGGAGGAATCATAAAATTAATAAATGACACAAAAAGAAAGATGATGGCTTACTTAGCTTTCAGAACCTACCCCACATCATAAAAACAAGCCTAATGTTGTTGTCAACTGTTTGTAACCTCACAGACTTTAGCATACTAGGCCTTGTCTGTCAACAACCATTTCCTCCCAAAAGCTTTAAAACTTCAGCTTGGCAAGCTAAGAACTTGGTTATATTCAACTGGACGTATAAGAGAATTTAAGTACCTTTTTATGCACTTTTTTTTTTAAAAAATACAGTATTTAAATTGATTTAAACTGTGTATGAAGGAGTGTTGAAGGAATTTTTAACTGGTTATTCTGCTCTTCAGTAACTTGAACTAAAAGCTAGTGTTGGCTGAATTTTGTTATTTGCTAGTAATTACAGGTGTGGGGGTAGCCACATTCATTGATTTCCTGTCCTTGCATATTTAAACTGGTGCATGTGAAATAATTCCTGCTTTAAAACTTCAGCTTGGCAAGCTAAGAACTTGGTTATATTCAACTGGACGTATAAGAGAATTTAAGTACCTTTTTATGCACTTTTTTTTTTAAAAATACAGTATTTAAATTGATTTAAACTGTGTATGAAGGAGTGTTGAAGGAATTTTTAACTGGTTATTCTGCTCTTCAGTAACTTGAACTAAAAGCTAGTGTTGGCTGAATTTTGTTATTTGCTAGTAATTACAGGTGTGGGGTAGCCACATTCATTGATTTCCTGTCCTTGCATATTTAAACTGGTGCATGTGAAATAATTCCTGCTTTAAAACTTCAGCTTGGCAAGCTAAGAACTTGGTTATATTCAACTGGACGATAAGAGAATTTAAGTACCTTTTATGCACTTTTTTTAAAAATACAGTATTTAAATTGATTTAAACTGTGTATGAAGGAGTGTTGAAGGAATTTTTAACTGGTTATTCTGCTCTTCAGTAACTTGAACTAAAAGCTAGTGTTGGCTGAATTTTGTTATTTGCTAGTAATTACAGGTGTGGGGTAGCCACATTCATTGATTTCCTGTCCTTGCATATTTAAACTGGTGCATGTGAAATAATTCCTGCTTTAAAACTTCAGCTTGGCAAGCTAAGAACTTGGTTATATTCAACTGGACGTATAAGAGAATTTAAGTACCTTTTTATGCACTTTTTTTTTAAAAATACAGTATTTAAATTGATTTAAACTGTGTATGAAGGAGTGTTGAAGGAATTTTTAACTGGTTATTCTGCTCTTCAGTAACTTGAACTAAAAGCTAGTGTTGGCTGAATTTTGTTATTTGCTAGTAATTACAGATGTGGGGGTAGCCACATTCATTGATTTCCTGTCCTTGCATATTTAAACTGGTGCATGTGAAATAATTCCTGCTTTAAAACTTCAGCTTGGCAAGCTAAGAACTTGGTTATATTCAACTGGACGTATAAGAGAATTTAAGTACCTTTTTATGCACTTTTTTTTTTAAAAAATACAGTATTTAAATTGATTTAAACTGTGTATGAAGGAGTGTTGAAGGAATTTTAACTGGTTATTCTGCTCTTCAGTTATTCCCACCCACCCGCCCTGTTTTTGTTTTGGTGTTAATCTTAGTGGCATTGAAACTGCCCGCCTCAGCCTGCCTCTGGGCCCATCTCATTTGCTCACTCAACTGAGTGCAGTGAGATCATATTCTGATTTCAGGCACTCCTACTGTGTACAAAGAGAGCATCTGGGAAATAGAAAAAAAAAATAAGCTTATTTCCTGCCTTTCTTGTTAAGTGGTACAGACTATTTGTAGGCTTCTGAGCCCCCAAGCCCTTCTGTGTTTGAGGGAAGCCTTCTAGCTTGTTTTTTTTTCTTGTAACTAGCCAGTTTTCTAGTTTCAGCACTCAAATCTGTTTCTTTGATCTCAGCACTTGTTCAGAAAAAAAAAAAAAAAAAAAAATTTCATCTGCTTTTACTGTACTTGTGTTTTACCTACTTCTTTTACTTTTGCATCATCTTAAAATACTCAATTGTATTTATTACTGCTTGGTGTAACTCATTCTAAGCCTTTTGGTTTAAACACTTGGGCTTCGGACCAGTTAGTTGTTTTGCACTGAGAGGTTTGTGGTCTGCACTGTTGTGGCAGAACAGGTAGCTTACATCCTTCTAGGTTGAGAACTGCTGATTGAGGGCTCAGTGTCTGTTATTCTAAAAGTGTATTAATTCTGGTTTAAGCACTTGGGCTTTCAAGCCAGTTATTTTACATTAAGAGGGTTCGTGGTCTGCACTCTTGTGGGAGGAGAGGCTGGACTCTGCCCTTCTGAGCTGGGAATTTCTGGTTAAAGGCTTATAGTGCATGCATATCTGAACTGTTTCTTACTGAAGTTGGTGCGCATTGTTTGCTGTGGCATAGACTGGATTCGGGCCTGCTGGATCTAGCTTTGTTTGTGTAACTTGAGCACTAATCCAGACATTCTCTAAAGTATTCAATGGTATTTATTACTGCTTGGTTGTAACTTGATTAAAGTGTAGCTATCATTCAAGTCTTTGGGATTAAGCACTTGGGCTTCAGACCAGTTGTTTTACATTAGGAAGGTTTGTGGCAAGCACTGTGGTGGCAGGACAGGTAGCTTTCATCCTTCTAAGTTGGGAACTGCTGATTGAGAGCCCAGTGTCCAAGTGTATTAGTTCTGGTTTAGGCACTTGGGCTTCAGGCCAGTTATTTTACATTAAGAAGGTTCGTGGTCTGCACTCTTGTGGGAGAAGAGGCTGGACTCTGCCCTTCTGAGCTGGGAATTTTCTGGTTAAAGGTTTATAGTGCCTGAATATTTGAACTGTATCTTACTGAAATTGGTTCACCTTGTTTGCTCTAGCATAGACTAGATCCAGGCCTACTGAATCTAGCTTTGTTTATATACTTGTTGTTTGTTTGCTTGTTATTTCCTGGAAGCTAATTCACCTAATACGCAACTTCTCAGCTTCTGTGGATCATTAGTGATATCTGCATTGCTTACTGTACTTATTTCCTTGTTTCACTTGAAAGAAAGTTACTGTTTGTCGTTTTGCATTTAGTTACTTGTATCACATTGCACTCAAGTTACCTGGCACTTGCTCACTAAAGCAATTATATAAGTCAGCACTAAAAATTAAAAGCACTACACCCTCACTCCCCACTGGCCCTTGTTTTCAATTAAGGATTTCCCAATATTATTCTAGCATGTCCAAAGGTCAGTTGTCAATCTCCTCTCCGGTCCAGCTGGTGAATCTGGGAATCTTGAGGCAATGTTATAACTGCCTCATGTACACAGACAACCCTCTCCTCCTCCCACATAACACAAATACTTGAGAGATGCAGCTATTTAGCCAAACTGGAGGCTGAGCTCTCTCAACTCAGGACTGGCAAGACCAGACAGGAGGAGAAGGCAACTACACACACCACAAAACCAGCCTCACATAATGCTACCACTCCACTGAATCAAACACATAAACACACAAAGACATACTGGAGGCTCTGAGTAAAATTTACCTAAACAGCAGAGGCCTCCAAAGCAGACACCCAAACAACTGCTACCTCAAGACACCCCACAAGCAACACATAAACCACAAAAGCAGTGTGCAAAGCAGTCACAGCCCTTAAGGCCAAATACAACACCAAACATACTTGTCATAGGTGACTTCATAGTCAGACACACTGACGTCCCACTCACCAGGCTGAACAAGGAGAGGGTCACAGTAAGCTGCCTATCGGGCGCTAGAATCCGCCACATAACACAAGCACTGGTCACTCCACAGCAAGTACAAATATGACACAGTCATTGTCCATGCTGGTGTGAACGACCTGAGACGTACCTCCCTGGACTGCATGAAAAGAGACATAGAGGAGCTCTCTGATTATGTAGCCCAGGCAGGTATGACCCTAACCCTGAGCAGTATCCTTCCTTCACCAAGAATGATGCCACAATATAGAGACAAGATGATCAGCTTTAACAATTGGCTTAATGTCTGGTGTCATTCAAAGGGGATCCAGTGTCTGTCTGCCTGGGATGACATGCTTGACAAGCCACACTGCTTCGCAAGGGACGGCTTGCACCTGTCACCCGTGGGATTCCGGATATTGGCTAAGGCTCTTGCCACCCCATAGTGCCTTTTTAGGCAAGGCTCAAATTCTAAACCTACCACCCTAGAAAACAAAAATGGGAAGAAATTGAGGGTAATGCTGCTCAATGCCAGAAGTCTAAATCTCAAAATGCACCGACTCGAGGCCCTTCTCAGTATGGAGAACATCGATGTCTGTGCTGTAACTGAAACCTGGTTCAAGGCTCCTGAGAGCACCCCGGCACTATTAGGTTTTACCTCATATCATGCGTTCCGGCCCCAAAACCCGGACCACTCCACAAAAGGAGGGGGTGTATCCATATTCATAAAGGATACTCACACCTCCAGGTTGCTGGCAACGCATGAAGCTTCGGAAACCATCCAGGTGCAACTAACAATAGGCAAAACTGCTCTACAAATTGTAGCATGTTACAGGCCACCCTCTCAAACTCAGGAACCCCACACAGCCTTCCTGAAGACACTGGAGGGTATAAATGTATCTCCAAACACCATCATATTGGGTGACTTCAACTACCCGAATATAGACTGGGAACATTACTCAAGCCCTAACTTTCTAGCCCAACGGTTCCTGGAGTTCATAAATTCAAATGCCATGGAACAGCTAGTCACTGTTCCCACGAGAGGAGAAAATATACTAGATCTCATTGTCACAAACATGGGGACAAAATGCTCCACACCGGAAGTATATCCCTCATTGGTGAGATCTGATCATAAACTAATCTCACTGGAAATCCACATCCCGCCCCCACCCCAAACGAAAAAGACCATAGTGAAGAACTTCTCTAAAGCAAACTTCACACTACTCAAGACTGGTGTGGTATCCTTCAAGGCCCCTGAGTCAGAGGAAACCACAACCCAAGCTGCGGAAGCCCTTACAAATGCCTTCTATGAACACCTCCAGGACTGCATGGATCAGGCAATCCCAAATAAAACCAAGACTCTTTCCACAAAGGGCAAACGTCCAGTCTGGTGGACCCCAGCCATTAACAAACTTTACAATAAGAGGAGAAAGCTATTACATGATAGAACAAAATCCATAAAAGGGAAGTCACCCTGATCATTATTAGTAAAAAATACGAGCACTCATAAAATCAACTAAGGCCAATTTTGAGAGAAAAATTGCCATGGATTCAAAGGACAATCATAAGGCCTTTTTCAGCTATGTTAGGAACCTGGGTGGAAACTCCCAGATATGCTCAGAATTAGTCCAAAATGATACAAAAATCACTGAACCCACAGACATTGCCAACATACTGGCAGACAGGTTCAGTGCAAACTTCACCCTCTCCCCTAAAGGAGAGATAACTATCCCAGCCGAGTGTAGCCTCCCGGACATCTCAAATGCGCAGGTGACAGCTGCTGTCTCTAAACACACAGCATCAATGGGACCGGATGGTGTCCCCGGCTGTGTGCTACACGAGCTAAATGAGGAATTAAACCCGCACATAAGGCAGATGTTTAATCTCAGCCTTACCACAGGATACGTGCCCAAGGAGTGGCGTACGGCAACTGTGGTCCCACTCCACAAAGGTGGCGCCTCACGGACCCTGGTAATTACCGCCCCATAAGCTTAACAAGTCTAGTCTGCAAAGCTATGGAGAGGATCATAATGGAGCTCATAAACAAAGATATAGGGGACTTGCAGACATTGGACCCGACCCAGTTTGGCTTTGTCAAGGGAAGATCATGCCTTTTGAACTTGGTCGACTTATACGAAATAGACAGCAAGGCCATTGATGAGGGAGAGGCAGCCCATACAGCCTACCTTGACCGTGGAAAGGCTTTCGACACAATACCCCACTCGGTATTGTAGAAAAACTTACCAGCTTAAATGTAAACCCATATGTCACAAGATGGGTTGCAAACTGGCTTAAGGACAGAACCCACAGGGTTAGAGTTGCTGGCGCTGTGTCAGACTCCAAGCCGGTCACAAGTGGTGTCCCACAGGGCTCGGTCCTTGCCCCCCTATTGTTTGGCATCTACTTCTCAGAAGTACAGGCCAACATGGGAGGACTTTGACTGACAAAGTTTGCAGATGACTGCAAACTGGGCGCCATAGTGGAAAGTGCATCGGACACGGATATCCTTCAGAAGGGACTCACGGAAACAGATAGCTGGTGCCAGAGCCATGGCCTGAAGTTAAACGCCAAAAAATGTATAGTCATACCCTTCGGGAAAAACAAGGTAACCCCAAGCTACCATATAGGTGGCAATCCACTAAGCACAGAAGAGGTTATCAGGGACCTGGGGACCCAGGTTGACAGTGGCCTTTCTTTTGACACTCACATTGCTAAAGTGGTTAGAAAGACCTTCTACATTGCCCACCTGATCATGAAGGGATTCACATCCAGATCTAGTGAGGTCATTGTTCCCCTGTACTCTTCACTTATCAGACCAATGATCGAGTACAATGCCCCATTCGGGATGTATCTCACCCGACATCTGCAGCAATTGGAGAGACCCCAAAAGTTCCTCACCAAAAGGATAAAGGGACTCCAAAATCTGTCATATGCTGCCAGATTGAAGAAACTCCAGCTCTATTCAGTCGCATACCGTCTGCTCAGAGGTGACATGTGCCTGACATACAAGGCCATGTCCAACCCGGAATTAATGGACATGCTCCACCTCAAAAAATCCAAATCCACCAAAACCACTAGAGCAAGCGACTTAATCCTTAGCACGGATATAAATAGGACGTGCTGGAGGGATAGATTTATCACTCAGAGACTCCCTATGCTGTGGAATAAAATCCCGGTCCATGTGAGGCAGAGCACCTCGCTGACTCTGTTCAAGAGAAATCTAGACCTGTGGATGGGAGATCGTAGGTTTACCCCGGGAATCATCTCTGGGTCACTGCTGGACAGAGGCACAACAAACTAATGGGCACAGTATTTTTTCATATAAGGGGTGGCGTAAACCACAATAATTTGGGCTAGGCTTATAAATGCCTTAGGGCAGATAGCCTAGTATAAACCTATGAACCTATGAACCTATAATTCATATTTATTACTGCGGTAATGGTGTCTATTCATCTGAGCCTCTGCCACCTCCTCCATCTTTCACTTTAGATTTTTTTCAGCATCAGTGACTTCTCTAGTGGATCCTGTCTTCTCATTGTATGGCCAAAGTATTTGAATGATAGTTTTAGTATCAGACCCAACAGTGAATAATCTGGATTTATTTCCTTAATCCTTAATTAAATACTGGTTTGATCTTCTTGCAGCCCATGGCATGTTTAAAAGTTTTCACCAATGTCATAGTTTAAAAGCATTGATTTTCCAGTCCACAACACTACTAACAGTCCAAATCTCTCAGCCATATCTTATTAATAGGAAAACCATAGCTCTGATATTTCGGATCTTTGAGGGTAACGTGATAACCCTGCTGTTTAAACTCTTCTTCGGATCTGCCATAGCTTTCCTTCGATGCAAACACGCATCTTTTAGTGTCACAGCTGCAAACATCTACATCGATCTTTTAGCCTGGAAAAATAACATTTGCCACACTGCCTCTACTTTGTCCCTAGTTATTTGCAAATAATTATTAGCACTAGATGACATTATTTATGTTATTTATTTTGAGCAGCATGCCAGCTTTTGCACTTTCTACTTTCACCTTCATCAACAGACTGTTCACCTCTTCCTTATTTTCAGCCATCAGAATGGTACAATCTACATTACTTAGGTAATTACTATTTCTTCAGCAGTTTTGATTCTAATCTGATTCATCTAACCCAGCATTTTACGTGATACGGTCAACATATAAATTAAATAAGTTGAGTGACAATATTTTGCTGTATTGTACTCCTTTTCCAGTTTTGAGCCATTCACTTACTCAGCAGTCATTTCTAACCATTGCTTCTTTTTCGGTGTATAGAGTTCTCAGGAGGCAATTAAAGTGACCCAGTATCCTTTCTCCTTTATCTAAGAACTTGCCACAGTTTGTTATGGTCCATACACTCAAAGCATATCCAGGACTCAATAAAACAGAACTAGATATTTTTAGGAACTCCCTTTCTTTCTTTTTTTCCAGTGGATGTTGACAATTTGATCCCTACTACCTCTGCCTCTTTTAAAACCAGCTTGTAGTTCTCGCCATGCAAACAAATTCTTTTAATGTTTGCTGAAAGAAGTGAAGCAAGTGCAATTGTTCAATAACTTGAGTTCTCATTACCACTGCCCATTTTTCAGACTGGAATATGAACCAACCTTTTCCAATGCGATGGCCACTGCTGTGTTTTCCAAGTGTCTATATCAATTTGTCAAAGGTTCACTTCCGCAAACCTTTATTCATCGACCTGAAACCACCAAACGTTCAGTTCCATGAATGTTCACATTGGTGAAATATTTAAGTGGGGAAAGGAAGCAGCTGGGCAATAGCACAAATTTGCCCTTTTCCCCACTGTAGTGTGATCTCGGAGTTGGTATATATAGTTGGGGGGGGAGTGCGGGGTGCAGCCCCCCCCCCCCATTTGGGGGTGGGTTTTAAATACTGCAGTGTGTGTTCCTGTGTAGTGTTGGCCAAGTGCTTCCTTTCCCTGGTGAAATATTTTTTTCAATGTGAACATTTGTTGGTTTCAGGTCGATAATGAAAGGTTTGTGGAAGTGAACCTTCGACAAACTGATATAGACCCATTTTCCAAATATGATTATCAATTCCCAGCAACACTGTAACAGCATAATTTTGCAGTTTGTTAAACAATAAAATGCTTTCTAGGACCCCCTTAACTTCACTCTCCAGGATGGCTGGTTATAGATCAAAGAACAAACCACTATGTGTCAATAATGTTACAGTCCCTCTTAAATACTTCTTCCATATATTTATCTCACTCCTTAATATCTTCTCCTTAGGTTCCTTCTGTCTTTAATATTTTATTACGACAATTTTTATGCAGAAATTTCACTTGAGATCTCTTTAAGAAGATTGATGATATTATCTTTCCCATTTTATCATCCTCCAATTACTTACACTGCTCATTTAAATATGGCTCCTTATCTGTATTTGCTATTCTATGAAACACTGTTTCAGTGTGATATATTCTTATAGGGTCATAAGTTCATAGCTAAGTACTAGGCTAGCTGCCCTTGCAATTCATTTTAAACCTAGCCAATTTCCCTTTTTGTGCTCAAAATAACCTAGCCCATTTGGTTATAAACTGTGCCCTACCCATCCCATGCTGGATGATTATATGTTACTCCTAATGAAAACAATTGGGATCTAACCATAGATAATTTGAGGGGACCCATGCATGAGATAAAGCATTTAGGAGCTGCAGTTGGTCCTTTAGTATCATGGGGCAGTCCTGGGGTAAGTTTTCTTTTTCCCATCCATAGATCTAAGTTGTGCTTGAAAATAGACAGGGATGAACTCTATTTTATGTGGATGGGCAGTCTGTTCCATAGCAGTGACACCCTCTGTGAAATATATCTTTCCATCCAAACAGTTCTGTTGATGTTGTAGAAAAGGTTTGCATCCCTAGACCAAGTATTTCTGAAGCCATTTGCCATGCTAATGCACAGTAAATCCATCAGTAACTGGTCAGAAGATGCCTTGTATGCCAGCACTGGTCACATCTTAGCTGTCTGTAGGATACAGAGTATTGTGACAGGGCTTTAAGTCGGTCCATGTTGGACATGTTGTTTAGGCCTTGTATCTTTTTAGTAAGGTATCTCTGTGGGTGTTCCAGTTGTTGCATGTGCCTGGACAGATATATTCCAACAGGGGCATTATATTCAATGACTGTCCTAATGAAGGCTGAGTAAAGAGGGACAATGACATCCCTAGATCTTGACACAGTTCCTTTGTTTATAAGCTGTGCAATATAGAAGGACTTTCTTCCAACAACAGACACATGTTGATTAAAAGTTAGGTTACTCTCCACATAACTTCCCTTATCCCAAACAACTGGCTCAACTCTTAGGGGCATATCGTCAATGTGGTAGTTACCTGGGTTAGATCACTTCCCAAAGGATACAATAATGCATTTTTTTGTCATTTAGTTTCAGGCCATGATTTTGACACCAGTTGTGCTATTTATTTGAGACAAACCTTCCTGTAGGATGGCCAAGTCATTTGGGGATTCAGTGACTGCTCCTAACTTGCAGTCATCTGCAAACTTAGTCAGCCAGAGCCCTTTGGTATTGACTTTTAGTTCAGAGAAGTAGATGCCAAACAGGAGAGGTCCCAGCACAGAACCCTGGGGAACTCCAGTGGTGACTAGCCTCCTTGTGGAGGTAACTTCCCCTATTCTGATTATCTGTGTGCTATCTGTGAACGAGTTGGCAATCCAGTGGGTGATGTAGGATGACATTCTCCATCTCCATCCAGTGGGTGATGTAGGACAACATTCTCCCTCATCTCCATCCAGTGGGTGATGCAGGACGACATTCTCCCTCATCTCCATCCAGTAGATGATGTAGGATGACATTCTCCCTCATCTCCATCCAGTGGGTGACGCAGGACGACATTCTCCCTCATCTCCATCCAGTAGGTGACGTAGGATGACATTCTCCCTCATCTCCATTGCCATAGGTGATGTAGGATGACATTCTTTCTCATCTTCACTGCCGTAGGTGATATAGGATGATATTCTCCCTCACCTCTATTGCCGTAGGTGACGTAGGATGACATTCTCCCTCATCTCCACTGCCGTAGGTGACGTAGGATGACATTCTCCCTCATCTCCACTGCCGTAGGTGACGTAGGATGACATTCTCCCTCATCTCCACTGCTGTAGGTGACGTAGGATGACATTCTTCCTCATCTCCATTGCCATAGGTGACATAGGACAACATTCTCCCTCATCTCCATTGCCGTAGGTGACATAGGACATCATTCTCCCTCATCTCCACTGCCGTAGGTGACATAGGATGACATTCTCCCTCATCTCCATTGCTGTAGGTGACGTAGGACAACATTCTCCCTCATCTCCATTGCCGTAGGTGACGTAGGACGACATTCTCCCTCATCTCCATTGCCGTAGGTGACGTAGGACGACATTCTCCCTCATCTCCATTGCCATAGGTGACGTAGGACGACATTCTCCCTCAATTCCACTGCCTTTTGCTTTCCCTTCTTCCTTAGCCACTTCCATAACTTCCACAGATGACTATCTGCCATCTTAATATTCTTTCTATTTGGAATATTGTTACTGTAGTTTCCTGGACAATATCACAAACTTTGATCCGTAGTTCTTTGGGCATTGTATCCACCATATCTAATCCCTTAACTGTGTTATTTACCTCTACTACATGTTCATTTGGAATACTGCAGAGTTCATAGACTAACAGGGATAACCTCTAAACATGTAAAATGACTCTGTTATTAAATGAGAATTAGTATATGAATTACTTTTACTTAAGTAAACTTAAGTTTAATTCTACTGTTATTAACAACAAAATGTCTTCTATTGTATGTGTTAGAGATTTTTATCCTCAGGCCGCCACTGACAAGGAGTTCTGCCCAGTTAGATAAACCCAGTAAACCAAAAGAAATCAATAAATAAGTAAATACATTTTGTATTTACTTTAATTCTAATCTTTATCATATAATGCTGATGGTCTGTGCCACAGTCGGCTCCACATCTTGTTTTTGCTGACCGTACACAGCTCTTCCACGTCTGATTTCAGAATTGAACATCTGGTGATATCTATGTGTAAAGCTATATATTATGGTGTTAAAAGAGAGTGCTTGTTCTGACCACTAAATTATCTTTTCAGAATTTTACCAGCCCATGTCCTGTTTCATTTCATACTCCATGGCCAAAGTTTGCATTATGCCAGTTGTCCTCTGACTACCAACTTTAGCATTCCCATCTACTAGACTGAACATAATATCTTTTTGGTATTATTTCCAGACGGTGTAACAGATCCTCATAATACTGGTCAAACTTCTTTGTTTTCTGCATCTGTAGTTGGAACATACACTTGTATCACCACAATGGTGAATGACTTCCCTTACAGTCTGACTGAGATCATTCTATCATTGTTTGAGGTGTAACCAAGCTTGATTTTCACAACCTTTTATTAAATATGAGGATGATCTAATCTTATTAGCTCTTCCGGTGACCTCATCATGACCTCAAAGGTTAAAAGTGGTAAAAAGGAAATCTTTAATTATATTAGGAAACAAAGCAAAAAAGTTGAGTACTATACCAAAGTCCAGCCTACGATTCCAAAATCAAATATGCACCAAAAAACGCGGCAAGGACACTGCTATTCCTTAAAATCTTTATTGCACATAAACACAAGATGAGCTTTGACTTCTCCTTCATCAGATAAAATTACAATAAAACAACCCCTTCTTTTAAACTAGTGCATATCCAATAGGATTCAGTAAAAAGCCCGCCTATTTTGAAGGGTGGGCTTAACAGGTATCACATCATTTAAACCTGGTGTATGATTGGCCATAAGCTCAATGATCCATCTGGATTCTGCTAATTCTGTCAAATGCTTCACATCACCCCCTCTAGTGGTAAGCCTTATGTTTACTATAGCCCTGAAAGTGAATTTGTGTGTTACATTATCCATCACATGTCTGCTCAAAGCATTATGCACATCCCCATTCCTAATGCTAGATAGGTGCTGTAATATCCTTGTCTTTAACATCTGGTTAGTTTTCCCTACATAGAAACTAGGGCAATGGCTACACTCAGCTAAATATACTATATCCGTCGTTCGACAGGTAGCCCTCCCTTTTAACACAAATTGCCTATGTGTGACAGGATGCTCAAAGTTAGTCTTCTTATTAATGTGGCCACAAGCTTTGCACCTCCCACACGTGAATGTGCCCGTCGTTATTGTTGCCACTGTATTTTGAATACTTAGCCTTTCTTTGCATAACAAATCCTTCAGATTCTTGCTTCTGTACAACATTACAGATATCACCTATGTTGCTACTATAGGTAAACATTAACTGGGGACTCCTTATAACTGTGGGTCTTTTGTTTTTGTCTATCTGGGCTGGAGTGCGTCTAAGCCAAGGTTTATATTTGCTTTCCCTAAAGCCTTTGCTGGTGTTTATCAGCTTATCCACTTTATCTTCCCGATAACCCCTCTGTTGTAAACAGCCCTTAAGTGTAGCTAGTTCTTTGTCATAATCACCATTATCCAAACATAACCTGGAGATCCTACCGCCTGCCCTGTACAATGTTCGAATATGTATAACGTGGATGCATGCTATCATATGACAGTATCGTGTTCTTCCAACATTCTTTCTTGTATAGTTTTGATGTGAAACCATCTACACTCTGTGCTAAGTTTACATCCAAAAAATCTATAGAATCAAAGGAGGCTTTTAAAGTGAACCTAAAGAATGTTGTGGTCGAATGTAAAAAACTCACAAATTTCTGTAACATGTTCAAATTTCCATTCCATAATATAAAGATGTCGTCCACAAAATGCACATACATCTTTATATATCCCTTCCATGCATCATTACTCAATATGTGGTTTTTCTCCCATTGGGCAAGGACTAGATTAGCATAAGTGTTGGCACAAGGTGCCCATGGCTACCCCTGTGCCTGTCTATATATAGACTCTGCTCCTATGAAAATATTGTTCTCCAATACCAATAGCAGAAGTTCCTTTATTAGGCTAATCTTGACCTCAGTAACTCCTAGGTCGTTCAAAAGGGTTCTTAACATATCCACTCCATATTCATTGTTAATGACTGTGAATAAGTTGTTTATATCTAGGGTGGCCATCAATAACTTATCCTTCTTATCCATATAATCTACCCTACCCAACTTCATCAAGAAGTCACCTGTGTCCAACAAAATCTTCTCAATCCCTTCAACATAGGGTTTTAATTGATGTTCCAACCATATAGAGATATTCTCAGTCACCCCCCCCCCCTGAAACTACGGGTCTCAGGGGTGGGTTAACAGGTGACTTCTTGATGAAGTTGGGTAGGGTAGATTATATGGATAAGAAGGATAAGTTATTGATGGCCACCCTAGATATAAACAACTTATTCAGTCATTAACAATGAATATGGAGTGGATATGTTAAGTACCCTTTTGAACGACCTAGAAGTTACTGAGGTCAAGATTAGCCTAATAAAGGAACTTCTGCTATTGGTAGTGGAGAACAATATTTTAATAGGAACAGAGTCTATATATATAGACAGGCACAGGGGGTAGCCATGGGCACCCCTTGTGCCAACACTTATGCTAATCTAGTCCTTGCCCAATGGGAAAAAAAACACATATTAAGTAATGATGCATGGAAGGGATATATAAAGATGTATGTGCGTTTTGTGGACGACGTCTTTATATTATGGAATGGAAATTTGAACATGTTACAGAAATTTGTGAGTTTTTTACATTCGACCACAACATTCTTTAGGTTCACTTTAAAAGCCTCCTTTGATTCTATAGATTTTTTGGATGTAAACTTAGCACAGAGTGTAGATGGTTTCACATCAAAACTATACAAGAAAGAATGTTGGAAGAACACGATACTGTCATATGATAGCATGCATCCACGTTATACATATTCGAACATTGTACAGGGGCAGGCGAGTAGGATCTCCAGGTTATGTTTGGATAATGGTGATTATGACAAAGAACTAGCTACACTTAAGGGCTGTAAACAACAGAGGGGTTATCGAAGATAAAGTGGATAAGCTGATAAACACCAGCAAAGGCTTTAGGGAAAGCAAATATAAACCTTGGCTTAGACGCACTCCAGCCCAGATAGACAAAAACAAAAGACCCACAGTTATAAGGAGTCCCCAGTTAATGTTTACCTATAGTAGCAACATAGGTGATATCTGTAATGTTGTACAGAATAACTGGAACATTCTGACTAGTGATGAAGGGCTGAGTGATATAGTAGGTTGTAGACCTAACTTCAGATATAGAAGAAGCAAGAATCTGAAGGATTTGTTATGCAAAGAAAGGCTAAGTATTCAAAATACAGTGGCAACAATAACGACGGGCACATTCCCGTGTGGGAGGTGCAAAGCTTGTGGCCACATTAATAAGAAGACTAACTTTGAGCATCCTGTCACACATAGGCAATTTGTGTTAAAAGGGAGGGCTACCTGTCGAATGACGGATATAGTATATTTAGCTGAGTGTAGCCATTGCCCTAGTTTCTATGTAGGGAAAACTAACCAGATGTTAAAGACAAGGATATTACAGCACCTATCTAGCATTAGGAATGGGGATGTGCATAATGCTTTGAGCAGACATGTGATGGATAATGTAACACACAAATTCACTTTCAGGACTATAGTAAACATAAGGCTTACCACTAGAGGGGGTGATGTGAAGCATTTGACAGAATTAGCAGAATCCAGATGGATCATTGAGCTTATGGCCAATCGTACACCAGGTTTAAATGATGTGATACCTGTTAAGCCCACCCTTCAAAATAGGCGGGCTTTTTACTGAATCCTATTGGATATGCACTAGTTTAAAAGAAGGGGTTGTTTTATTGTAATTTTATCTGATGAAGGGAGAAGTCCCGAAAGCGCTCATCTTGTGTTTATGTGCAATAAAGATTTTAAGGAATAGCAGTGTCCTTGCCGCGTTTTTTGGTGCATATTTAATTATATTAGAAAAGTGAAAATAAACAACATGTTACATTCAACATTTTAATGTTCATAATACTCAGCCACATCGTGTAGCAAACGTACTTGCAGAAAAAACCTATACAAGCTTCACAATAACCAAAGACATATGTCAGCATGCTATAGGGAGAAGGGGAGACATCCCTTATATAAACAAACTTCTAAAAATGAATGCCGAAAGTCAAATAAAGAACTTAAGTTCCATAAGACCAGACATGTTTGTGGCTTCTCATACAGAATCAAGGAAAACATGAGTAAACACTGTCAGTCATGTGAAACAAAATGTTAGTATGTGGACAAGTTCCCATAGGTTCATAGGTTCATACTAGGCTATCTGCCCTAGGGCATTTATAAGCCTAGCCAGAGTGTGTTTGGCTTTCGCCACCCATTTTAAATTAATTTTGCTATGCCCTTTTTTGAGGTTAGTATACTGTGCCTCTGTCTAACAGTGACACAGAAGTGATACCCGGGGTAAACCTACGATCTCCCATCCACTCATCAAGATTCCTCTTGAAGAGAGTCAATGAGTGACTCTGTCTAACCTGGACTGGGATTTTATTCCAGAGTGAAGGGAGCCTCTGGGTTATGAATCTGTCCCTCCAGCATGTCCTATTTATTTCAGTGCTGAGGTTTAAGTCTCTCGAGCGCGTAGCTTGATGGGATTTGGATTTTCTGAGGTGCAGCATGTCCATTAATTCTGGGTTGGACATGGCTTTATACATCAGGCACAGATCGCCTCTGAGCAGGCGGTATGCCACTGAGTAGAGCTGGAGTTTCTTTAACCGGGCAGCATATGGCATCTGTTTGAGCCCTTTGATCCTCTTGGTGAGGTACTTTTGGGGTCTTTCCAGTTGCTGCAGGTGTCTGGTAAGGTACATCCCAAAAGGGCATTGTACTCAATTATGGGCCTGATGAGGGATGAGTAAAGAGGCATGATGACCTCCCCTGATCTAGATGTGAATCCCTTCATGATTAGGTGGGCTATATAAAATGTTTTTCTAACCACTTTGGCCACGTGGTTGTCAAATGAGAGATTGCTATCAACTTGGGTCCCCAGGTCCCTAATTACTTCTTCTGTACTTAATGGATTACCACATATGTGGTAATTTATGGGCACTTTGTTTTTGCCAAAGGGGATGACTATACACTTTTTGGCGTTTAGCTTGAGGCCATGGCTCTGGCACCAGTTGCCTGTTTCTATGAGGCCCTTTTGGAGGATGCTTGTGTCGGCTTGAGACTCGATTATGGCGCCCAGTTTGCAGTCATCTGCGAACTTGGTCAGCCGCAGTCCTTCCATGTTGGCCTGTACCTCCG
Organism: Protopterus annectens; assembly: GCF_019279795.1. NCBI lineage: Eukaryota > Metazoa > Chordata > Ceratodontiformes > Protopteridae > Protopterus > Protopterus annectens. The sequence goes on from NC_056732.1 coordinate 1,849,776, forward strand.
AGAAATATATACCGAACAAGAGAGGTCCCAGGACTGAGCCTTGTGGGACGCCACTTGTAACTGGTTTGGAGTCTGACATGGCTCCAGCAATTCTAACCATGTGGGTTCTGTCCTTGAGCCAGTTTGCAACCCATCTAGTGACATAGGGGTTTATATTTAAGATGGTGAGCTTATCTATAATGCCCGAGTGGGGTATTGTATCGAAGGCTTTTGCGAGGTCCAGGTAGGCTGTGTGGACCACCTTCCCCTCGTCAATGGCCTTGGTGACTGTTTCAAAGAAATCAACCAGGTTTAAGAGGCAGGATCTGCCCTTAAAGCTGAACTGGGTAGGATCCAGTGTCTGTAGGTCCCCAATATCTTTATTTATGAGGTCCATGATGATCCTTTCCATAGCTTTGCAGACCAAGCTAGTCAGGCTTATGGGGCGATAGTTTCTAGGATCCGTTGAGGCACCACCTTTGTGGAGAGGGACCACTGTTGCTGTACACCACTCTTTGGGTACATATCCTGTAGTAAGGCTGAGACTGAACAGTAGTTTTATGTTTGGGTTTAGCTCTTCTTGGAGTTCATGTAGGACGCAGCCCGGGACACCGTCTGGTCCCATTGATGCTGTGTTTTTTGCTTTGGAGAGGGCAGCTCTTACCTGAGCATCTGAGATGTCAGGGGGGGCAGCACTCTGCTGGGATAGATAGTTGCCCTTTTGGTGGGGGGGGGCAACAGGTTGTACTGATAATTTGTAAAAGAGGGAATGAGGTCTCATCAGACCTAAGTCATTTTAGACCCTTCAGCCAGTCCAATATTCGATATAAAATCACTGAGATAGTCACAATGGACTTTATCTAAAATGACACAGAGACCTGCTTCTGTTAGATATGCAACAGTACGGGCCTGTTAAGGGAAGATCACATCTTTCAGTCTGTGGCATTCGGTGAAAAGGTAACACAGCAGCACATTCTGTGAAAAGGTAACACAGCGGCACATTTGATGAAAAGGTAACACAGCGGCATCTGATGAAGGACTGACAGCGCACGTCATATATCTTGATCACACCAAGTCATGTGACACTGTTTGACATAACGGGAAAAATGACGAATTAAAATTATTAGATATCAGTCCATTTACAATTCAGTGGGTAATACAATGGTAAAGGAACAGGACACAAAGAGTCGCAAGCGGCATCGCCTCTCTATTCCGATAGAGGTGACCAGTCGGGTCTTAAAGGACTTTGTCCTGGGGCCTCTTCTTTCTAGACTTTTTTCTTCAAATGCACATGTGGGAAATTTGTTCTAGTTGACCAGTTATACTATTGGCTGCAAACCAAGGAATGTAATAACATCAGCAAAAGATGATGAAGATCTCCTAAAATGATCTACAAAAAATATATACCTGGTGCTGTTATAATAATAACCCCAACTTTAATGGTAAAAAGGGGTGTTAAGTTATGATTACAAAATAAATGGTCAAACTTTAAAAAAAGTACCATTACTAAAGATCTAGGGACAATACAGAGAGAAACTTTAATTTTTACTAACATGCACATACCAAAGTCAGAACAGCATTTGTAAAGTAGAAAACATTACCACAGGATTACATCAATCGTGATTCCTGAGAACCAGTTGGTCATAGGCTTGAAAAGTGAAACCGTGAACCTAACAGAGTTAGAGAGGCAGACACACACTGAAGTTGTCATGTGTCTTGAGAATCATTAACATAGTTATGGACAAACAACTGTCTTCATAAGTTAATGCATCACAATTGCAAAATTCTTCAAAAAATTCTGTCACAATAGTCAAGAAAGAACACACAAGAATGTTGTTCACTGTTTACAACTCTACTGTTGTTCCCTAGGCCTGAATCAGAATGTGGCATGTATCCCCTTATAACTACACCCAGTTACTATGTATACCACATTCTCTTTTTTAATACACAATATCACCACTGTATTATATAAATAGTGCAAATGGAGTGACATTATTGCACGTACACTTCTGAAATTTCAGCAGCTAACTACAGATTAACATGTAACAGCTGACGAACTAAAGTAAATGGATTTCAACACCTTTCAAGACATACCGTATCATACTGTATGTGTGATGCCGTTTCTGCTACGGCAGGCTAATGGATTATTTTTCCAAAGCTTATTTTCAGAACATCACATTTCTCTTCTTTTGCCTTCACAATAAACTATTCTTTAGACTCTCAAGTAACTTCTCTGGAATATTCCTTTCAGAACATTTGGCTCCGACATCACGAGAAGCTTCCGTTTCTCACCCCCATAGTAAGTGTGTGGCATCATATTTTGCTCTACAGTCTGATCTGGACTTTGTACACTGGTATCCTTACTTAATAAATATATCATGATTTTTCGTGTATATGTGTTTACCTTGAACTTGAACTAGGTAACATTTTAGTTCTGCCATATGTCCTATTGCAATGGTTTCTGACTGGCAGTACTATTTCTTGGCATTTCTATTCTCAACTTATCCTCTTAATACAAATGAAATAAACTTGTGGTTGTTTTGTTGCAGTATTAATTCTGTTGCCGCAGATTTCCTCCTTACAAATGTAATATGTACTGTTCTGTTCTGTTTTGGAATTAGTAATGTAGCAGCAGTAGATAATTTGTTCCTTGGGCTTCCACTCATGAGCAATTACGCTGGTGAAATACCTATTCCACGAAGCACAATGCTTCTATACTTCGTTATGGACAAGTAACAGTCCAACTTATTAGTGCTAATACTTAGTTTTATAGGGTTTTAAATGTATGAATCATCATGTTACCCGACTCGTGCTATGTTGATATCCTGGACTACTTGGAGTATTTAAATATTCACTATTTTGAAAAATGCATATATATTCCAGACTGCTGGAAATGGCGGACTGCACAAAGTACAGTTAAGTGTACACTTACCGTAAATGTAGATGTTCGAGTGTATTCACTGTTGCAGTCCTAACCAATGGATTATCCGGCTCCCGTTAGCCCTCGATCGGCCAGAATACCAAAGGTAAGGGGATATGACCTCGGCTGCCATCGGTTGTATAGGACGTCAGTATCCTTGATACAAAAGGAAGCAGCTGATGTCACTTCCTCAGTCTTTCTTGCCACAAATGTCAGGAGCCCCCAAGAAAACAAGGCTTAGACAAAAAATAAAGTATCCTTGGTAAAATAAACCAAATAAAGCCTACACCTTAGGAAAAGAGAGCAGGAGAATACCAAAACAGGGGGCTGAAGGGAGGGAAACCAAGACTGCAACAGTGAGTACTCTCGAACATCTACATTTATGGTAAGTGTACACAACTGTACTATGTTCATGTTTCACTGTTGCAGTCCTAACCAATGGGTTGATTACCAAAGCCCAGAGAAGAGGGAGAAGGTGCCAACACAATCAAGGATTGGAGAGAATGCCCTGCAGAACAGCAGTGGCAAACCCCGCCCTGGATCTGGAAAACAAAGGCAAATTATAATGCTTTGTGAAAGTGTGAACAGAGGACCATGTGGCAGCCTCTAAAATGTCTTTAGTAGGGACACCCTTCACAAAGGCTGCGGAAGTGGAAGCTGCTCTTGTGGAGTGGGTCCTAACCCCTTGAGGAGGAACCTTGCCATGAAAAGAACAGAAAGTAATGCAATGTGCAATCCATTTAGAAATGGTTTGCTTAGAAATAGCTTTGCCCTGAGCTCCAGGAGCAAAACTGACCAATAGTTAAGCTGATTTCCGAAGATCCTTAGTCCTATTCAGGTAAAACCTGAGCTGTCTGTGTACATCAAGAGAATGCAGGATCCTTTCCCCTCTATTTTGAGGATTAGGAAAGAAGGCAGGAAGGTGAATGGACTGGTTAAGAGTCAAGCTAGAAGCCACCTTTGGCATAAAAGGATTGGTCCTCAGGGAGACACAATCTGCATGGAAGATGAGAAAAGGCTCCATCGCCATCAAAGCTTGCAGTTCCAAAACTCTCCTTGCTGAAGATATAACCAAGAGAAATGCAGTTTTCCAAGAGAGAAACTTTAAATTTGCAGTGGCAGCTGGCTCAAAAGGAGGAAGAGTGAGCTTCTCCAACAAAAAATTAAGGTCCCAGGGTGGAGCTGGATCCCTTCTGGGAGGTTTTAAGTTGCTAGCACCTCTAAGAAACATTTTCATCAGGGGATGAGAGAAAATGGGCTGCTCAAAAGAACAGTAAGCAGAAAAAGCTGAAGCATGGATCTTGATAGAAGAAAAGGAAAGTCCACTTTGAAGCAATTCAGACAAATATTCCAGGATCAGAGGAAGAGTAGGCTGAGAAGAAGATTCCTCCTTTTTTTTGCATCCAATGAGAGAATCTTTCCCATTTGCCAGCATAGGACTTCCTAGTGCTAGGCTTCCTGGCCTCACGAAGTATGTCAACCACCTGCTGGAAAAGGGGAGAAGAAGTAGATGGAGGCATACAATGAGCCATGCTGCCAAACAAAGAGTCTGAAGATGAGGATGCAGAAATGTTCCCCTTTCTTGAACCATAAGATCTGGTATCAGAGGATGATGCCACGGAGGAAACTGGGAGAGACTGCGAAGCAGAAGGTACCAATGCTGCCTGGGCCAGTCTGGAGCTATGAGAATGGTCCTTGGTCTTTTCGGCCCTTACCTTTAGCAATACTCTGGGAGGAAGTGGAAGATGAGGGAAGGCATAAATTGAAAGTAGCGTCCAAGGGAACGACAGAGCATCCACTTTCCAGGCTTTGCTGTGATGCTGTCTGGTGCAAAAAAGTGGCAGAAGGTGGTTGTCCGGGGAGGAGAAAAGATCCACCTGCGGAGTGCCCCAATGCTGAATGATGCTGCAAAAGACTGTTCTGTTCAGCTGCCACTTGTGAGGATCCAGGGTTTGTCTGCTCAACTGGTCTGCCAAAACATTGAGTCTTCCTGGAAGAAACTGAGCTAGAAGATGCAAGCCCAATGATGCTACTGTGGACCATAGAATCATACTCTGCCTGCACAGGGGGCAAGAATGAGTCCCTCCCTGTTTGTTGATGACTGTGGTGTTGTCTGTTCTTACCAGCAGAGTTCCAAGAGAAGAAGATGCTTGAAAGCCAGTAAGGCCTGGTGAACTGCAATTAATTCCTTCAGGTTTATGTGCAAATGCATCTGCTGAGCGTTCCAACGTCCCTGTACGCACCTGCCATTCAGGTGAGCTCCCCAGGCATAGTCCGATGAGTCTGTGGTCAGTACTTGACTTGCAGGAGGTAGACGGAAAGGCATGCCCTTGTTTTGCAAACAGGCTGTCGCCCACCATAGAAACTCTCTCTGCAGACAAGGAAGCAGAGGAATTATTACATCCAGGTCCTGAGTGTGTTGACACCAAAGATTCTTGAGGTACCACTGCAATTTCCTCATATGCAGCTTTGCATATGGAACCATGAGAATACAAGAGGCCATGAATCCCAGAGCTTTCAGGTATTTCCTTTCAGGGAGCTGGGACAGGCCTGCCAAGTCCTTGAAGTAAATTGAAAAGAGTTGTCTGCTTCTCCTGGGTGAGCTATATCATCTGGGAGGCTATGTTCAGACTCACTCCCAGGAATTTTATCTCTTTGATTGGTACCATTTCTGACTTTTGCACGTTGAGAGTGTAACCCACGGAAGAAAGAAGAGCCTTTACAAATTCCAAATCCTTTAACAGCTGCTCCCGAGACTTTGCTTGAATCAGACAGTCGTCCAAGTAAGGATAAATCTGGATTTTCTGCTGCCTGTAAAAAGCAATGACTGGAGCCAGGCACTTCATAAAAACTCTGGGAGCAGTAGATAAGCCAAAGGGCAGCGCAGAAAATTGGTAATGTTGCCTGTCCACTCTGAAGCAAAGGAACTGTCTGCAGCTTTCCCTGATAGGGATGTGCAGATAAGCTTCTTTGAGATCTAAAGTTACCAGCAAGGAGTCCTTGTCCAACATTCGTAGCAACTGCTGAAGAGTGAGCATTTTGAACTTTGGAATCACCAGGAAAGAGTTCAGAATGGATAGATCTAGGATAGGTCGCCAGGTGCCTTCTTTTTTTGGCACTAAGAAAAGTCTGGAATAGAAGCCTTGGCCTACCTGCTGAGCAGGAACGGATTCTATTGTCCCCAGATGCAACAGAGACAAAACTTGCTTTTCTACTTCTGCCCTTTGATTTGAAAGAATGTCCGATGAATCCTTTGTGTGTGGGAAAGGTGTGGAAAGAAAATTTGTGTCCCAGGGATACAGTTCTGAGTACCCATTTGTCATCTGACATGGTGGCCCAAACCTTTGCAAAAATGGCCAACCTTCCCCCTAAAGGAAACTCCGGGCAAGCAGGAACAGACAGAGGTTGGATAAAGTCATTGAGAATGCTTGGATTGAGATGCAGGCTTAGGACTTCTAAACTTAGATGTGAAAGCATGCCATTGTTCAGACCTTTGAGGGGTAGCCCCATGTCTCCTAGCAGATCTGTAACCTCTGGTCCTAGAACGGTTCTGTCTGCTAGTATCGGGAAACATTCAACTCTTAGAAGGGTAGTTCCTGCTAAAATGAGGAGGTTGAACTTGCAGAAAGTCTTTAACTGTTTGTATGGACTTGGCTTTATGCTCCATCTTCTTGAGCACCTCCTCCGCTTTACTGCAAAAACAGTGTTTTTGTGTAAAGGTACATCTAAAAACTTTGCCTTGACAGGCTCTGGAAGGGGCTGTTCCCTGAGCCAAGCATGCCTCCTGATAACAGAACCAGTAGCTGCAGCCCTGCAGGAAGCTTCAACAGCATCAAAACCATAGTGTAAAGAATGCTTGTTGACAAGACTGGCAGAATTAAGCAAATCCTGCATAGCTTTATTCTCCGCCAAGAGGGGCACACTAGAAATGTTTGACTTAATAGCCTCCAAAGTATGCTGCTGATACTTGAGCATATGAAAGAGACAATTGATAGACCTAACAGCAAGAGTGACAGAAGTATAAACCTTCTTTACCCACCTGTCTAGATTCTTTATCAGAAGGAACGGATTACTTGTAACAGTGGCCTTAACCCCTTTAGGCCCCTGAGAAATAACTTCTGGGTCAGCCAGAGGATTACGGTAAAGAAACAAATGAGAATCAGGAACCCTGTAGTACTGTCAGGTTTCAGGGGAGCAGGAGGAACAGAGATGGGGGTCAAGGAATTTTCCAGAAAAACATCATCCACCACCTCCAACACAGGAGGAATAGCCAGAGGCTTGTGTTGAGGGGGTAGCGGCCTGCAACTCTAAAGTAGCGGGCATCAGGGGCTGCAAAAGCGCCTCACTGAGGACCAGCGAACTGGCGACTGGCTTAGGAGAAGCTTTGTCATCGGTTTTAGGCCTCGGTTGTCTAGCTCTTTCCTTTTCTTTGAGTTTTTTGTGAACTCCGGTAGTCGGATGGCTATCAGACGACATTTCCGGATAATTAAACCGGCATCCAAAATAGTTTAAAGCAAAGTCATACCGACGCTTAATAGTGCATTGGTTAAATCTAGCACAAAACCGACAACCAGAAACATTGTGATCAGGGCCTAGGTAAGGAATACAGTAAGAATGAAAATCCTTATGAGGTATTTGCTTCCCACAAGAAATACAATTATTAACTTTTACTGACATCGGTCTGGAGCAAGAAAAAAGTTTCACCAACGGGGTACTTAGCTTTATTGAAGACTTCGGATCTGAAACTCTAAACCGAAAATCTCAGGAGTCGGCCGACCGGCACTTGCAAACTGCTTCTGCTTCGGGCACCGCGCAGCAAGAAAGACTGAAGAAAATGGCGTCAGCTGCTTCTTTTATACCCCTGACAACCTGATGTCAGGAAAGGGGCGACAGCAGCCGACGCAGGAACCAAGACTTTGGAATTCAGGCCAGCTGAGGGCAACCTGCCAGTAGGATTACCCAAATGTAATGACTGCAACAGTGAAACACGAAGAACATCTGATCAGGCCTTGAACACAAACCTGATTCAGAATATTCTTAATGACAAAATTTAAACCAATAACAGTCATGGGAAAGTTTCCCTGAGCCATGCAAACTGAGTATATAAACTTTATGTCTGAGATGAATATTTATTTATGGGATATATAACTCACAGTATGCACACTGCACAAACATTTCATATGACTCAGCCTACTGCAAGCACATCTAAGGTTAGTCCAGATGTGATGAAAATATTTTATGGATGAATGCAGACACATTACATCTCTCTTCAAGTTTGTTGGCAGAATGTGAATTCCACAATCATGGAAAATGAGAAAGCAGACGAAATTTGAGTATTTATTTTATGTATAACAGGTGAAAAGTGCAGATTTCTCCTCTGAAATAGTAAAGTTATCTAAAGTGCATAAGGAAATATTGGCGTAAATCTGTGTCTACTATCTAAAGCTTCCTAATGTTGCTCCTTGGAAAACTTCTGTTAAATATTCAGTACAAAAAGATCCTTGTACTTCAATTCCCATGGTGCAGATATATGAAACCCTGATTGTGATCCAAACAGCCTGTGTTTCATTGGTAGCACAGTCACTGGAGGGAGGGGGGATTGGGCCAGGGAAGATAGGCATGACCAGCCACAGTCAGCACACCCATCCTAGGCTCTAGTCTATTCCCTGGGTGACATCTGGGGGGAGTACCAGGTGTTGCACCCACAGACCATAGGTCTAATAAACATGCATTGTTCATGTTGGTGTAGCATGCATATGGAGTTATGCATCTCTCCCAGGTGTAGGCAGCATTAGCAGAGCTAAAGCAAGCCATCACAGAAAGTTGGTGATCTAGTGGGTTGGGCATAACAGAAATAAAATGCTGATGGATGCCTGGATGACAGTCTCATGAAAGACAACTTTCACCCACTGGAGATAATATGTCTGCCAAGCATCAGGACTCAAAAGCAAAAAGAAAAAAGAAAAAAAAAATAACAAAAAACATTTTTAATGAAAAGGTGAACAAGGAAATTTTAGAAATAAAAATGAATATTCTTTATAATTTTGTTTCTGTGTGTAAGAAGTCAATCATCAGCATTAAACACTTCATACAATTTTTTTAATTAAATCAATATTTATATTTTGGTAGGAAAAGGATCTCACTAGGACTTGTGAAAAATGTAGCTAACAAACACTGATGTGATCACAGAAGCTTTTATAAACTTTTTTAAATAACTGCACGGATCTGTCTGATGGCCCATTTATGGTCAAGTGGTGAGGTTAGTGTCACTCATCCTTCTCTAACACATAAGACAAGCAGGTGGGGGGGGTTTCATTGAGATGCTTTAATATATAGAAACATCACGATTGATAGCAGCATCATAAATAACTAACAAACTAGTTAACCGACAGACCTTACATACATACATGTTCCCATCTCAACAGCCGTCTACAAAATGGCAGTCAGGCTAACACATGCTCAGTATTTATACACTTGTGCAAGCCCTTGGATAGCTTCTTAAAGGTACATACACACATATTGATCTACATCTTCCTCTTAAAAAGATTGCCCTTTGTAAAAACAACACCAGAGTTAGACATGCATTACTATATACATTAGAAAGAAAACACAATGTTCATGTCCAAGTGGCTTTGTATCTGCTACAGGGTTTAGAAATGCAACCATATATCGTAACTTAACAGTTGGGACCAAATTTAGCAACAGGGACAGTCTACGGTGCATAACTTGTATCAGGAACTTCTTAATTCATCACAGGAAAGAGAATGTCATCTGGAACTTCCTCAGGAATTGGAATACTGGATAACTCACTCTGAGATAAACAGTCTTTTTCACAGGCTATGAAAAAATGTTCCTTGTGATTCCACAATGTATGATCTCAGCTCTGGGCAAATACTCTTCACAACACGAATCTGATCATAACCTTTGGACATTTCCATCTTTACCACTTCTCCTCCTAATGGATTGAGCAGTTTGCTGGTTTTATCGTAGTTGGACTTCTGGGTTAAACACTTCTTCAACAGATTGGTTTTCACTGACCTGTTGTTCTTGACACATGGAACCAACAATTGACTACTGATTGGTAATGTGGTTCTAGTTTGTCTTGACAGAAGTCTCTGAGCAGTTAAACCAAGATGTTTATCACGAGGAATATTTCTGAGATTCAAGAGATTCAGGAAAACATCACTATTATCTTGTTTTGACTCTCAAGTAACTGCTTTGCACTTTGAACTGCACATTCTGCCAAACCATTTGACTGTGGGTACTCTGAACTATTTGTAATATGAGTAAAGTGCCATTCTTTACACAAATCTTTTGAACTGTTGGCTTGTAAACTGTGTGCCACTGTCAGAAATAACTTTATGCAGACTACCATGGACTGCAAAATGACGTTTCATCTTAGTAATGACAGTACTGGATGCTAGACTGGGAAGTAGGTTAATCTCAAACCAATTGGAATAAGAGTCTACACTAAATAATGTTGACCATTCCACTCAAAAACATCAGTGCCTACTTTCGACCAAGGTAGTTCCAGAATCTGGTTTAGCTGAAGTGGTTCCTTCTGTTGATGCGTTTTTGTACTATTATACAGTGAACAAGATGAAAGTGCTCTCTCAATGTCTTATGACATAGAAGGCCAAAATACTAGCTTTCTTGGTCTTTTTGTGGTAGAATTAAGTCCTGGGTGACCACGATGCAAGATAGTAATGTACTCTTGTACTTTAGAACAATCACATCTGGACCTTTCATAATGATACTTTGTCAGACAAAATCTCATCACTGTATGGAAAATAAAGTTGCACTTCTTGAGGTAAACAAGATTGCTTTGACAGCCAATCTTGACTGATAAAGTGAATGAGCCTCTGTAAAACTGAATTTGTGGCTGTATGATCTCTCAACTCATCAAGTCATGTGGAAGAAAAATTTCTCACTTCCATAACTTCAAAATCAAGTTTCTCATTCCCGCACTGTTCTGTTGTGTTCCTGGGAGATCTGGATAATGTATCAACAAGATAAAGAAGTTTGCCTTTCTTGTAGACAAGACTGAAATTATATTTTCGCAATTTCAGCATCATACATTGCAGTCGGGCTGGAGCTGAATGCTTAGGCTTTCTCAGGATGTAATGGCTGTACTTTTGCGAAATAGCTTTTCTGTAACACTGCACAAACATGCGAACACTTTATACACTTCTGATAACTCGGATATCTTTACTTAATACGAAAAACATATGCTTTGTGAAAATACAGTCATTTCATTTTATTTTATTCATTTTACACAATTCAAACTTTATTTCAAATATTTTCCATAGTAATTAAAACATTTTTATCAATATCGTATATATCGGTTTATGCAAATATAATTTAAAACATTCTGTATGCCGCATTTCATATTTTACAAAAAGAAATAGTGCTGAGGTATCCGCAGTGGTGCAGAAGTAGCATTGTTGCCTCACAGCAAGAGGTTCTCCCGTTCGATTCTCAACTGGAGCGTGGGGAGTGCCTTCAGTGTGGAGTCTGCATGTCCTCCCCACGGTTGGGTGGGTGTTCGAAAGACATGCGTAAATGGGCGTGCCTTCGTTGAAGGTTGGATGTCGAGCTGGCACCTCGGCGTTCATGAAAATCTACTGGCAATAATTAGCGGACCAGAGTTCCGCTGTGGTGACCCCTAACCGGGAAAAGCCGAAAGACAAACAACAACAACAAAAAGAAATAGTGCTGAGCAAGTTTTAATATCTGAAATTAATTACTGACTTGTTTTGTGAAGTTTTACACATTTTAGGAATGATTCACTGCTGTATATTCCATCAGCTCCTACCAAAAGCCTGAAGTCATTTTAGCCAAGCCACCTTTAACTTCATGCCCCTTGGATATGCCGTTTCTGATTCCATGTTTTTTAGACATGACACTTCTGGCACCAGGTCGCTGGTCCTTCTCTAACACATAAGACAAGCAGGTGGGGGGTTTCGTTTAGATGCTTTAATACACAGAAACACATCAGGATGGATAGGAGCATCATAGAGGATGAACGAACTAGTTAACAGACAGACCTTACATACATACACACATATTGATCTACAGTTAGGATGTAAAAAGGCTTATGCCACTTTGCTTTATAATGTGTTTAAAATGCTCTGACATGAACTGGGGTCACTGGCACTCACAAGTTAAACAAACAACCTATTCAAATTTTACTAAAAACTGCATCTGTTTTACATTCTAGAATCCATGCAACATGCTTTTCTGACTACTCTAAATTAGTGTCTACTGCACTGACAGATGAATTCCTCACAAAGTGCCCCAAAGGTCTATAGATTAACTACCAGGGCAGTGAAGGTTATTCCAAGGTGAACACAGATGCTGCTGGTGGCACAGTACAGCCTGATCCATTAGGTATCCAACACATCTTTTGAGTAATTCTCAATCTATTTATCACTGCCAGATCACAATACTGCAGATACTAGTCAAGGGCTTAATTTTGTCAGTTGTCTAGGAAGTGGTCCTAAATGTTGAAGGGAAAGTTTACTGAGTATTCAGTTTGTCAAGTTTGCCCCTGCAGAAGAGGAACACTCCTGAATTCTGCAAGGACTCCTGACCCATCTAATATAAACATCCTCCAGGTTGACATCACTTTTGGGGAATAGGGTAAAACTGAATGAAACAAGCTTTCAATTAATTAGTCCTTGACAATCAGAAAAGCTTGCACATCCAGTCATGTTTGGTCTCCAGTACCCTATAGCATAACCTTTAAGGAATTAAAACCCTACATCTATGCAGTGAAGTACTGAGCCAGAAAGACAATTGCTTCTTACTGGCTGCAAAGACGGGTACAATGTGTTATCACCTTTGAGCTATTCCTTTACAAATTCATACACTGTTGACAATGGTTAGTTATTCTAAGTGTCTCTTATGGTGGCCATATATATGTTGCAAGATGACGCATTACTAACAAAGTATAGTACATTTCCAGTGGTTTAGTAGTACTGGGCTCCTCTAATTTCTCATATGATAGCCCCAATAAACAATCATCTTCACTTTGCTCTCTGGTTCCTACACATTCAATGTCAAACAAATGAAAACATTACTGAAAAGTAATCTGCTCAAGGAATCAAAAACGTTCTGACAAATCATTACAAACAAAAGTGCCAATAAAATATTTCCAGGCCTTACCACCAATACACAAGCTATCATAAAAAAACACAAATGAACTAAAAGGCAAAATATCCTCCACCCCACTCCCTTCATAACAATTCTTTAATACCATCCCCTGGCTCACTCCACAAATCCCCTACATTAATACCTTCCCTATCTTCTTCTACGTTAAAACCATTTGCAGAACAGACACTTGGGATATATTAGGTAAAATGTACTAGTACAAACCAGATTTACCTATTACACCTGAAATTGCCTGTTGCAAACCAGCCACTGAAGCATATATTTAATCTTACCCTCACTACCAATTCCATTCCATTCCATTCTATTAGTATCATCTTAAGGGTAAGAAAGTCGGGTTAGACATACATTACAGAGGAAAAATAAACATACATGAAGGCAATCAATCTGGTTAAAAACAGAAGAGGGGAACAACCCTCTCTTCCTCCTTTATTATAAAGCACATGGTCATGTGACCTCTCCACACCGACGACGTTGGTATAACAGCACACATACGATCATTCACTCTCTTTTATTATTATCAGCCAACACATTCACTTTTGAATACTCACTAATATTGCCCCTCCCCTAAGTAGCTACTCTAACCACACTCACTAACTGCTGGCCAATTACCAACTCCGATCCAATAACCAAAGTTCTGGAAAAAGCTAATCCAGAGGCAAATTTTAGAATATACTCAAACGTACATCATAGGCATAGATAAACAGCATAGATTAATTCCCAGCTACAGTACCCTAACAGTGATGTGTACTTAAACTGATGTAAGCTCTTAACTGTTCTTTATGTTAGTTGTTGTAAATCTTTTCTCTAGTGTATGTACACTCATATATATTTTTTATTTCTTCTAATATCATGTAACTGTATATGTAAAAACTAGTGTTAAATGTGGAGCCTTTCTCCCTAGGCCTCCACTGAAAAAGTTTATTTTTCCCCCAGTCAGACTTTCCTGATAAACGAAGAAAATTAAATAACAAAATCTATAGCAATATGGAAAACGGACTACTCACAGATATTGTCTTCCTGGATCTTACACATGCCTTTGAAACTGTGGACCACCAATTACTACTTCAACAGTTTAGCAAAACTGGCTGCAGTCAAAAATTGCTTTAATGGTGTGAAAACTTACTCAATAACAGGACCTTTGTAGAAAACATTAACAATGCTGTCTCACAGGCAGGGTATATAACAATTACTATCTCCCAAAGGTCAACTGCATACCATAGGCAGATGATATAATGTTTACAAGAGAAATAAAATCATATAATACATTAAATAAGAAGTTACAAAAGGATTTCTACCCATATATGTAATTGGTTAGCTTCAAATAATATGTTAATGCCCAAACGTCTGTTGCTGTGATATTAGGAACTCAGCAAAGACTTGCACAATCTCATACTGTAAACATTCAGGATACAGAAGGACTATCTTTGCCCTCAAATGAACTGTAAAGGTATCCGGGATTATGTTAGTTAACAAGTTATCCTTTGTTAAAAGGCAAATGCACTGGGTTTCTCCATTTCATCCATACATTTCTGTGATAAAACAGTACCTGTTCCAAAATGCGATGCATCATATTTCAAATAAGCAATGTGGGGTCAAAGTGAGTGAGCACCCCATGCAATGGGATTGCATCATCTGACCTCATGAAAGTGTGTTTGTTGAGAATTTATTTCTTCTAATGCAGATTCATTCTGAAAAAATAAACTTATTGGGTAAAAGACTGCTAAAAAAGTGTGGTTGGGATAATGGTTAAGGTCTTTACCTCACAGATATAAGGTACATGATTTGGTTCTGACCTCTGGTTATTAGCTAGACTTGTAATAGTCTGCAGACTGATAGCACAGTATAATCTATGAGAAGTAAGTTAGGAACTTACGGCAATGCTTCTTCAGGCCACAGTATAACCTCAGTCAGTCCTGATATATATTTTAGATTATGTTTCTTTCAGTACTGCATCCATCTTACCTGGTGACTTCTACAAACTAATTTTTTTCAGCTATGCACCCATATAATAATTTTCTAATGGAATTTGCATAAGTCTCAGTTAAACCAAAGCTCATTATCCATTGGCATGCCCAGGACCGTTTATTATTATTTTTAGAACAGGTGGTCACCTTCATATCACCAGTTATCAATATGTCATGAAAGTTGCAATGAATATTGCTCATCTTTTTTTCGCACTCTTTTCCCCCATTACCAGTCAATCAACTCATTTCCTTATTACAGAGTGCATGAGTCGGCCAACAGAGTCCATCATTAAGCCGGACATTAGGGGTGGTTCAAGGGTTTTAACATATAATCCTTCCACCATGTGTGTGCCTAGTTAAGCAAGGGAATGGGAGGTGTAATGGACTAACAGCAATGGTTTTCTCCTCACTTTTACAAGGCACATTACCACATTTTCCAGTGTCACAGGCAGGGGTCCATCCCTCTATGCAATGAAGCCAGACAGACACTCTTCATTTTACTGTACATGGCATACTGCCTTCTTCCAAATGGCTAGCACAGATGCTACTCTGAAAACCAGTCAATATCATCAACAACAACTCCTTTTCCCCATTTTCTACATGGGCTCAGAGTGTCACAGCGACTGCCGTCATCTCTCAATTCAGGTCACCCTCCTACCTTCTTCAGCATTGTCTGACTGTCACAGGTCTTCTCTCACACAATCCATTCATCTCTTTGCTGGATGTCCTCATTTCCTCATGTTTTCTTCCTGTCTGTCCCAAACCTTCTTCACAGAATTGTCTTCTGTTTTTCAACGGATGCAGAGCTGAACCCTGATTCACACCCAATCCCAATGGAAACCCCCCTGTAAGTCCAAACACCGTTCTTTTGTCTATAGATCCTTGTACATAGCCTACACTAATTCTACCAATGTTTCTGGGACTTCAGACTATCTCAGGACTGTCCAAATCAGTTTTTTTTCTTGGAACGTTGTCATATGCTTTCTCCAATTATAGGCACTATTTCCTCATTTCTAGCTTCTTCTCAGCTATCTGTCACTGCAGACATTGGGTTAGTTGTGCTGCATCCTGATCCGAATCTGAACTGCTCATCTCTTCATCTTACTTTATGCTACTTTGCATATTCATTTATCAATCATCCTCTCTAGAACTTTCATGCAATGTGACAGGAGTTTGATACCTCTATACTGCCCATAGTTGTCAATACCTCTTGGTTCCCCTACACTGGCAATAATATGCTTATTATCCAGCCATCTGGGGTACTCCTTTCTCTCCATACTGTTATAAACACCCTCTGGAGCGATTTCTCCTCTAACGCATGCAAAATCTTGACCATATCTGCTTTGACCTCATCTGAGCCTGTTGCTTTTCATGTCTTTGTTTTTCTTAACCTCCTCTTATTTTACTGCATGCTGTGTCTGGGGCAGTACAGCTTCTGTGGTGTTTTCTTAATTTATAAAGTTGCAGAAGTACTCCTTCCATCTGCCTTTGATGTTCTGTAAACTGGTAAGCAGGTTGTTACTGACACCCCTTATGAAGGCTGTCTGATGACTTTTTTCTTTATATTTCTGTTTTGCCTTGCAACCTGATAGAGTTTCTTCATGCCAACTACTGAGTCACTTTCTAGAAACAGGTAGAGTGCCAATAAAGCCTTGTTCTTTGCTATTGCAACTGCTCTTCTAGGCTCTTTGTTAGCAAACCAGTAGTCCTTCCTTTTTCCTGCACTTTTTTTTTTTGATGACTTCCTGGACTTCTTCATTCCACCACCAGCTTTCCTTATGTACCTTATTTCCATAACTGTCTCAGCCACATCTGTTCCACAGTCTTCTCACATGCTGTTTTGAGGTGCTGCCATTCTTCTTCAGATCCACCTATTTCCTCTTTTTCTGAGGTGCTACAGCCCTGAGTATTTCCTTGAACTCTTTTGCTTTCTCTGCAGTCAGCTTACAGGTCTTCAGCCTGGTCTCTGTTGACTTTATAGCCTTCTCTGATCACTGCTTGCACCTGACTGTAGCCATCAGTGATGTATGCGCTTTGGACTGACTGTTTCTTTGGAGATGACTTTGTAATCACTGATTCTTCCCCACTGCCCTTAACTTACTAGGAGCAAGTCTTTCTGAGTTGCATGTTGGCCATTCTTATATGTGATCTTGCAGCTGTCACTAATTCTGATGACAACCATCACCATTTCTAGTCTGCTCTCCTCCTGAGCAGTAGACTCTGGACCCCAACTCAAGTGGCTCTGCAGCATTGGCCTTCCATCTTATTTCCTGGAGACCGAGGATGTCCAGTCTCCTTACCATCATGTCATCCACTTCCAAGCTGCATCTTGTCAGTGTGACTATAATGAGTGTAGCCATCTTTAGTTCATGTTTGGCAGGTTAATTGGTTTTATATCCAGCTTTCACACAGAGCTACCCAGGGAATCCAAGCTGGGCAACTGGACACCATATGGCCAGTAGCTTATTCAGCCAGGGCTGCTGGGCATTATGATGGGCCCTAGTTAATTCATATCAAAAGACTTTAAAACTATCATGTCTGCAAACCATTGTTAATGGTTAGAAATTGTCTGAGGAACTCCTCCAGTTCCATGTGAAGGCATGTTTGAGCCAAGTCATCTGGGATATAACTTTCTCTCCATACTACTATGAATACCTTCTGAAGCCATTTCTCCTCTAAGTCACCCATTTTGATCTTATCTGTGTGACCTCATCTGAGCCTGCTTGATTTTCCTTAGTGCTGTTCTTATTTTTTTCTAGGTTAGGGTGGTCTCCCCTTCCAGTATGCATACCCTCAGAAAAATAATTATCATTAGGAACCATGCAACTGGACCTGACTACTTGTCCATTCACAACACTAAGTTTTTTCACAAAAGACAGATACATGCTATCACATATTGCTACTTACATTCCTCCAACTAATTTTAATTAATAAGTCATTACTAACTGGATCCTTGAGCATAATCAAATCTAAAATAGGTATTTCATCAAAATGAAAAGTACATGTTAAAAGTTGGTACTGTTATTCAAGCAGGATGTAGAGTCATTCAGTGTTTCTGTACTTCCATTTCAATTAAAAATGTTGTCAATAAAATACAAAAAAATCACTAGTTTTGTGATTTATAAACAAATTTGCTTTCCCAGTTAAGACATGATCAAAATGATGAAGGTGAGAGCAATAGCGCTCTAATTGTGACACTTTTTATGCCTAAAAAAATTTTTATTGAACACAAAGGAATTAGTTTTCAAGACTGTGTATAAGCACTCACCTAAGAGTTGTACATCTGAAGAATTCATATTTGCACAATTAGTTAAAATATGTCTGAACTACTGCACATCTTTTGTGTGGAATCACTTTGTCCTATGATTGTACATCAACTGTCACAAATATATCTATTTTACTTACAAAAATGTCTTTTAATTCACTGATGAAATCTTTTTAATGCAAAACAAATACAGAAATGTTTACTACACAATTCCTCAACTTCAAGGAAAGTTAACACAGGTTCCATTTATACCCCTGTAATCAGAACGAGTCTAAAAGGGTCTTCAACCTTGTTTTGCAGTACTGGTATTACAAAGATGACCTTTAAATGGGACTTTTAAACTGTAAAATAATCATGCAAAGCAGAAGATGTTAAGCCTAGATTGTGGTATAGAAGGATGAAGTACTTAACTGCAATCCAGATTATCCAAATTTAAACAGCAGCTTGGGCACTGGAAGAGATGGACAGGAAGGGGTAGGACTGAGTGGTTAGCATCAGCCGGAAGGGAAGTGGGGAGGTAGTTGGCTGCTTCACAACATGCAAGTGGAGACTCACAGCCAACAAAGTTGTAGCCATTAACTGGGTAAGTGTTTGGCTTACTAAGCTACTGAAGATAGCCCTAATTAGTATGTGGGTGATACGTACGAGGAAGGCACAGTAGATTCCGGTAGTAACACAGTGACTTACATCAGCCCCTGGAGGTGAGGTTAGGCCTGAAATACAAACACCATCCTTGTTTATATCACTTGATATGAAAAAGGGCACAAACACCTCCACAGCTACCTACATAATTATCCCCTCTATTCTGCTCTTGGGGATGAACTTTATTAAGATCACTAGTAGTAGTATCTTCTGGTTGGTAAGCACAGAGGGAAAAATCACAAAAAGCCTTTCTTCAGTACTAGTGTTTATAGACTGGAATGAACTTGCCTTGTCTTTTCTTCACAAGATAACAAAAACTCCATCTTGTTATTAGAAGTTTCTTTATTCATTAAAACCAAAGCTTCAGTGTTTTCAGCTTTTATTATCCTGATGGAATGATCACTCTATAAAAAAATTGGGCCCGTCTTTGTTGATTAAATTAAAAAAATATATATGCCTCAGGTAGTTTTAATAACATCTACCTGATTGTTTTCATATAAATAAATTTGAAAACCTGGCAATTTAGGATATAAGGGGGAAATGTATGAACTAATTTATTTAAAATTATTAACAGTACATAAACTGCACTCACATTGTATAAATCTAACTGAAGACTGATTCAACTTCCTTGTAAACATTTTGAAGGAACTGTATTGACCAGGTCGATTCTTATTTGTAAGAAACGTTAGAAGAACTTTATCTAAAACCCTAATTCTGTCATCGAATAGAACTCGAGAAGGCACATTAAATGTCTTAAAGTTGTAAACTTTATTTCACTCTGCAATCATGGAAATAACTTTCAATATTAGTTTTGGCAACAGTCTCCCTGTTGTTGTTATTGTGCCTTTTCTGATTAAATCTGCTGTTGCTGACGCACCTGATATGGCTCAAAAGCATCTTAAATAATAGAATATATATTCACTGGATTTTCAGGAATGAGACATTCTGTGACTGATGGACTCCAAATTTGCAGGCCTTGATTGAAAGTGTTCTGCTTTCTCTGCTTAACCCAGTAGCATTTTCCCTTTTGCAGTTATTATGTTCTGTGCAAACTGCACATTACTGAATGAGTTACTCTCTATATTGATATGTTTAGATATGTGTAGCAACTTGTTTACACATATATGTCACTGCAGCCGCAATATCCCCAGAATGCATATAGAGTCAGTCACTGGGAATTTAATAATTGAGAAGAGTAATTCAACTAATAAAGAAAAAGCACTTTGTGCACAAATATTTTGATGTATACATGCAATACATATCATAAAATGACCACCTCAAACATATAAAACAACAGGCTATACAAGGTGAGATAAAAATCTGAAATACAAAAGATAAACCACCTTCAACAGAAGATAAAAAACACTTTGATTATACCATTTAAAGTGCTTTCATCTCAACTTTTCGAACACAGACTTCCTCAGAACTAAAAAAATGATAAAACTGTCTATATATAAATAGTCTTTCAAGAAAATCGTGTGACAGTTCATTCACAGTTAAAGCTACATATCTAGAAAAACATCAATAACCAATAAAATATGGCACATTCTTTTTGACTCTGTCCATATGTCTTGCGGCAAGAGGCTGAGAGTTATGAGTAGCTTATATACTAATGTAGCAAGTGAGGCATCATGGGTTCAGTCTTTCATGATGTCATGTCAGGAGTTTTCAAAATTTTAAAGGGGTAGTACTTACCAAAAAATTAACTGTGAAAATAATTTTTTTTACATAAAAGACTGAAAATTTTGAAGTTCCAAATGGCAAAGAGATTACTCCCATTTCTAAGGGTTTGTTATTTAAATCTGAAATGGAAATTGTGAGAATATACTTTAAATACCATCACATTACCTATACTTCATAGTCGTTGTCCTTTGTAACTGTTTCAATGTAAGTTTGGATGTAATATATAACTGTAAGCATTATTTATAAGCTGAAGGTAACAGAAATTGATACTACCCATTGTCTTGGTTTGATAAAATATCCATGATTATATTAACTGCAAATCAGTAACAGTGAAATTTGGTCATAAACCATTAAAAGCATCTTCAAGAAACTTTCCATAAGCTACTTGCAAGACTACAAAGAATGTTATTAAGTCTACAGAATTATGATTTGCAAGTTAAATGCAACCTGACAAGCTATAGAAAATGACTCGATATAGTTTACCTTCAAGAACACAAACAGGATTTGCTTCAGAAAGATCTTGAAGTTTATGGTTAATTTATCAGTTACACATTAAAAAAAACACAGAGGCACTAATAAAATGCACCAAGGTAGACAGAGAATTGCAACTATTAAGGGATAATGTTTTCCAGGGGAATATTACATTAAGGGTTCAGTTAAAGCAATATTGGTTAACCATGCATCAAAAATGGTTTCAAAAGCTGCAAAAAATGAATAAGAACTATAACACATGTAAGGTGGTCAAGGAACTGTTAAGTAAGCTGAGCCAGAACTGAATGAGTCAATAGCAAGATTACATTTATGGGCAAGGTGACCAACTGTCCCAGTTTTTCCAGGACAGTCCCAGTTTGGAAGTCTCTGTCCTGGAATCCCAAACATTGTCTTTGGGACACAGAAATGTCCCAGTTTAGACCGCTCAATCTGAATGGTAACCTGGTTTCCCAGGGTGGCCAGTCTCCCTGCTTTCCCAGCCTGAGCAGCTCTGGGAACTTTGTGATTTTTCGGTGATGCCACTGGGTACGGGGTAAGGTCAGATACCTTCGCCCTGGCAGGAGCCTTACAGTGCTGTCACCATCTGTCAGTCACTCCCTCAAGGATTTCCATCGTGGGGGGCTCTGCCTGACCCCACTCACCCAGGCAGTAGCTCTCCAGGCCCCACACCCATCTGCCTGGCACTCCTTTACTGACATCTGTCAGGGTTGACCCCTACAGGCCTCCCCTTCAACTTGGCCAAGAGACCTTGCCCAGCCGGGGCCCCATGTCTGGGGACTCCACCGCCTTCATGTCTCCTGCAGGCTGCCAAATTGTGCCTGATGGCTCATGCCCTTGGACCCTCTCAGGGGACCTTCCCTCCAATCCTGTCCACCCCTCTGGAACTCCCCTCAGCTGCTGAGAAGATGATCTGCTCTCATGAAGGCTTCAGAGTCCCCCTGCTTTCCCATCCATAGCAGCTCTGGGGACTTTGAGATTTTTCAAGAATGCCATTGGTTACTGGGTGAAGTTGGATGCCTTCACCCCGGCTGGAGCTCTCCAGGCCCCTCTGCCATCTGCCCTGGCACTTCCTCAAGGACTTCCATCATGGGGAGCTCTGCCTGACCCCACTCACCCAGGCAGGAGCTCTCCAGGCCCCACTACTGTCCGCCACTCTCTTAAGGATGTCCATTATGGGGGGGGGGCTTTGCCTGATCCCGCTCACCCAAGCAGGAGCTCTCAAAGCTCTGCTGCTTCTCCACTCCAGCACTCCCTTAAGGACTTCCATTGTGGGGAGCTCTGCCTGACCCCCCCCCCCCCATCCAGGCAGGAGCTCGCCCAGCCCTACCACTATCTGCCTCTCTCCCCTTCCATCCCAGAAGGGGCATGATCTGTACCCCCTCATCAAGGTGGGAGCTGTCCTGTCCTAGTCACTTTCCACCTCTCTCACCCTTCCAGACTTCCATCAGGATGGACCCCCTCTGGACTTCCACTTCTACCCAAGAGAGAGAGCTCTTTTCCAGGGTTACATATCTCCTGACTGCTGCCAAATCATGCAGTGTCACATGTGCTCTTGGAGCCTCTCAGGGGATCTTCCCAACCTCATTGAACTCTAATGGGTTGTGAAGCCTCAGACAGTCTCTCATCCAGGCATCCATGACACCGGTTCTCCCCTTTGCCTTGCACCTAGGGCTTTTAAGCTCGCAGGGGAGATGGCACTGGATTCCCCCCACCTCTGCGCTTTTTGCAACACACCTCAGTCTCTCTCCCCCATGGTGCCAGGCGGCGATGAATGCACATTGCTTTGAGCCTCCTGGCATGTGGCCTCTTGCTTCCTGGGTGGTGCTGTTCACACAGTGGCATCCCTACAGTGCCGGGTGAAGGACAGGAGGCCAACCTGCCAGCCTCAGTGCGAGATGACATGGTGGCCCTGTCTCCTCTCCCATGGGGCCGGGAGAATGGGATTGCAGACCTGGCTTCCCAGGGCGGCCCTCAAGTGTCCCAGTTTAGGTCGTGTAACAAAATGGTCACCTTGGGCATGGGCTAAGACAAGCTTGTACCATGCATAGCTTCCAATTAAACAGATAACTCATTGGGGAACATTATCTCTTCATAATGTTGAATAAATTATTACTAAAATGCTTAATGCTATTCATGGGTTTCTACAAGCTAAACTGGATGAGGCTAGCCTAAGCTTTACACCTGCAACACCATTATGTTTTGGTATAATTTAAGCTCCACACGTTTTCTAGAGATTTGTAGCTGAAATTATTGAAAAACTGAAAGCTGAAGGTAACATATCAGGTGATCTTGTGTGGAAAGCTACATAGGTTCATAGGTAGGTACTAGGCTATCGGCCCAAGGGCCTATGTAAGCCTAGCCAACAAAGTTCCCTGGCTTACACCACCCACGAAAGTTATTTTCCGTGCCACTGTCGAGCAAAGACACAGAAGTGATCCCCGGGGTGTATTTCCTATTTCCCATCCACTCATTAAGATTTTTCTTGAAGAGTGCTAATGAAGAACTTTGCTTGACATAGATGGGTAGCCTGTTCCAGCGTATGGGAAGTCTCTGGGACAGGAATCTATCCCTCCAGCATGTCCTGTTTATTGTGGTGACATGGTTTAAGTCTATAGCAGTAGCATGTTAATAGGCGTATTAAGCTACATAACCAGGCAGAAGGGCTTGAAGCTAAACAGTAGTACATGTCAAATGTATGTATTAATCTTAAATACATGGGCCATGTTTTGACATTTGGAAGGATTAAAATCAGACTTATATATAATCAATGTTATCACTAATATTCAGAAGCCACAGGTCAAATAAGCTCTTAAATGACTTCCGGAAATGGTTCAGCATCTTTTATAATACATACCAAACTTATCAGGTACTAGATTATCACTCATAAAGCTAAAGAACATTATGATGTCAGGTTCTGGTCACCAGCAGGAAAAAGTTCAAAAATACTGACATAGCTTGTTACAAAGTCTCCCACCTAGAAGCTTTATGATATGTCTCCACATGAAATACTTCAAGAGGGCGCTACTTAACAAGGGTTTGGTACAGGACTACTGCAAGAATGTAGAAAACTAGTATATGGACTAAGAGCTCTGACAGAAGCAGAAAAATGACAAGCTCAAATGCAGAAACAGATATTACTTATTGTCTTGGTTTGATAAAACATCCACGATTACATTAACTGCAAATCATTAACAGTGAAATCTGGTCATAAACCATTAAAAATCATCTTCAAGAAATCTTTTCAGAAGCTACTAACAAAACTGCAAAGAATGCAATTAAGTCTACAGAATTATGATTTGCAAGTTGAATGCAACCTGACAAAGTGAAATATATAGCAAAAGACTCGATATAGTTTACCTTCAAGAATATAAAGACAATTTGCTTCAGAAAGATCTTGAAGTTTATGGCTTATTTTATCAGTTATGTATTTCAAAAATTAAAGGAACTAATAAAATGCACCAAGGTAAACAGAGAATTATAACTATTAAAAAATACTGTTACACATGGCTGATCAGCTGAAATGAAGGCAATACATCTAGATATCCAAATATATTTTCCTTATTGAGATAAGCTTTCATCTCTCCAAGTCTTTAATTTCAATTGAGACAAAAGCACAACTCCAAGCCAACTATAAAATTCGGTAATGGATAAAATTCATTATTCACACTTAGAAGTTAATAAATGCAAAAAAGTGCTTATAATATCCTATACTGGTAAAAAATATCACAATAGACTGAATGACTGTCATAAATGTAGATCAGTGTGTATAATGAACCTAGTCAGCCACTGTAGCTAGACAGCACCTGCATATAAGTACTGAGCACGTGCAAGAGCAGTGCCAGTTTGTACAGTCAGCCAGAGTGAATGCAGTCATGAATAGAGATGCACATGCGAGTGTATTTGAAGTAATGGGTGAATCAGTTAGCCTAAGTACATGCTCCAGTTACTGTTCCTGATGTGTTTGTGTACAATAAATATCTTGAACCCATAGCCTGCTTGATCGTCTCTTTTGAATGCACGAGACAAGGGACATGGTGTCAGAATGGGATCTGAAGTTGAAGCAATATACAAGCCATGAGGCACGAAGTTAGAACTGGAGAAATATACAGGAGTGAACTCGCAAACAGGTCAGAGGTTATTCAAAGGTACGTAAACTCGTTTAAATGATTTTTCAGTCATCGAATGTGTAGTGAAGCATTCAAAAAGTTTGACATAATTACCGAGATAAACGAAATGTCCGAAATTGCGACATTACAGAAATGTTTAAAACACTTTGGAAATTGATTAAAATGTATGGAAAGGTTAAAACTGCATTTCTTCACAATGTACTACTTTTCTGCACTAACTAAAGCTATTCAAAATATCCAAAGTTCGTGGAATGTTTGCAGTGTGTGCAGTGTGTGCAGTGTTGAAACAAAGCCATTTCAGACAGATTGTTGTGCAGCTGAACATAGTTACAAGTACTTAGTCTACGCTTATATTTAAACATATTTTGTTGTTATGGCAGAGGGATTTTGCAGAGTTGAACCGCTGGTGTTTGATAAAATATTGCTAAGAATTGGAGAGTGTTTGAGCAAGAATATGGTATTTTCAAACAGGATGCATTTTCTGATAAAAACACACATACATACTCAAAAATCTGTCCTATGCTGCCCGACTGAAAGAACTCCAGCTCTATTCAGTCGCTTACCGCTTGCTCAGAGGTGACCTTTGCCTAACATACAAGGCCATGTCAAACCCAGATTTGATGAATATGCTTCACCTCAAAAAATCTAGATCCATCAGAGCCACAAGGGCGGGAGACTTAAACCTTGACACGGCTATTAATAGGACATGCTGGAGGGATAGATTCATCACCCAAAGACTCCCTATGCTGTGGAACAAAATCCCGGTACATGTGAGGCAGAGCACCTTGCTGGCCTTGTTCAAGAGAAATCTTGACCAATGGATGGGAGATCTCAGATATACCCCAGGGATTACCTCAGTGTCACTGCTCGACAGAGGCACAGCAAAATAATGGGTATAGTTCCCCATACTAAAGGGGTGGCGTAAGCCACAAAACGATGGGCTAGGCTTGTAAATGCCCTCGGGCAGATAGCCTAGTATGAACCTATGAACCTATGAACAAAGGCATTTATACAGGGAATTGTTAAGGCTAGGCTTGTATAGGCCCTAGGGCCGATAGCCTAGTACCAACCTATGAACCTATCAACCTTAATTTAGCTGGCTCAGAAGCCATTGAGAGGGAATGTTCATTTGTGTACGCACCTGCCATGTATGCAGGGGAGGGAGAGAATGGACATATTGTGACACAGGCTGAAATGCGGGAAGACCCCGAGTGTTTAAAATGTAAATTTAGAGAAATGTGTAACACTCAAACAAATATTACAATGGAAAGACACTTGTTTTACAAAGGAAATCAAAAACTTGGTGAAACTATATCAGCATTTACTACTGACTTAAGAAATAAAGCTAAAACATGCAGATTTGGTGATTTACAAGATTAATTGATAAAAGACAGACTTGTGTGTTATGTTAATAATGATGCAGTGAGAAAGACTTTGCCTATAGGCAGTGATTTAATCTTAAGCAAAGCCATACAGACTTATCAAATACATAAGCTAACAGAAAAGCACACCAATATGCTTATGAATGAGAAAAACATGCCTGCAGTATCTAATAGGTTCACAGATAAAATAGCACTAGGTTAAATGCCCTTACAAGCCATTTTAAGCTTAGCCAATTATCCCTTGTGAGACTCAAACCCTGCACATTGTGTTTGTAAGGCAAACACCTTAACCATTAGGCCACGCTCCCAACCCAGTGTGAATGCTGATAGTGTACAACAGAAAGCTAAGATAAAAAAGACATACAAGCCAAAAGGTGTGTCAGCACCCAATTTTAACCATAAACCAAATGGGGCTGCTAAAAACAACCTTATTGTTAACTGTCATAATTGTGGGAGCATCCATGAACCTAAACAAGAGAAGCGCTTAACTTTTGGCAACAATGTCACAAATGTAAAAGGTGGAATCATTACAAAAAGCTTTGCAAGTCTAAAGTACCACAATATTTTATTAAAAGAGAGCATCCAAGGATGCAAGTTGATCAGGCAGAGAGCTGAGAGCAAAGTTTTTATGTTGACGGTGTCTGTGTGACTGATGAAACAGTTAATACAGTAGACTATCAGTTATCAGCAAAGTGCAAAATATTTTATACTGTTCGGATTAATGGGAAACCTGTAGAGCTTAAGGTAGATGCTGGGTCCAAGTGCAATGTTATATCAGCACAAATGTTTGCCAAAGTACGAGCTGGTGAGAAACTTGATTCAGCACAGTGTGCGAAATTAGTTGCTTATGGTGGTGAAGAGATTCAAACTGATGGCACAATAGTTCTCACATGCCATTCTGCTGGGAACAGCTATGACTTGCTGTTTTACGTAGTCAAAAGACACGTGCAGCCACTGTTAGGCCTCAAAGACGGCTTGAGAATGGAACTGATTTCATTTAATAAAGAGGTCCACCATATAAGTCTGAACAACCATGATAGTGTTACACAGAATATATTTTATGAATATGCTGATATTTTCAAAGACAAGCTTGGCAAACTTCCAGTCACATATTCCATGAAGTTAAACCATGAAGTAAGCCCAAGTGTCAGACTAGCAAAGGAAGCTTCCAGTAGCGATGCAGAGCAAAGTAAAAGCAAAACTAGACAAAATGGTGAATTTAGGAGTAATTACTCCAGTAGAAGAACCGACTGAATGGGTATCGTCTATGGTCGTAACTCATAAGACAAGCTCAGATGACATATTTATATATATATATATATATATATATATATATATATATGTGTGTGTGTGTGTGTGTGTGTATATATATATATATATATATATGTGTGTGTGTATATATATATATATATATATATATATATATATATGTGTGTGCGTGTCTGTATATATATATATATATATATGTATTGATCCAAGAAATTTAAAGAAAGCACTTAAATGTCATCATCTGATGTGCACAGTGGAAGAAGTAGCCTCTCTCCTGCCAAATGCCACAACTTTTTCAGTCTTAGATGCAAAAAGTTCAGTTTGGCAAATTTCGCTGGATCGCAAATCTTCACTGTTAACCACTTTCAGCACACCATTTGGAAGATACTGATTTTTGAGAATGCCATTTGGGATAAATTCTGCCAGTGAAGTCTTTAAATGTGCGATGGAACAAATTTTTTCAGGTTATCCATGTACTATCATAGTAGACGACATCATTGTAGGGGGAAATGGTGAAGACCAACATGACAGAAATCTTAAGAAAGTTCTAGACCATGCACGTGAAGTCAATCTTAAACAAAATTCTCAGAAATATAAATTCAAGCTGAAAGAAGTTACTTATGTGGGTCATTTGTTTACCAGTTCTGGCTTACAACCAGATCCGTATAAGCAAGCAGCAATTCCTGAAATGCCAGTTCCAGAGAATGTCACATCTTTACTGGTCATGCCACTGTACTAAACCTGCCTAAACCTGTCCTCTACCCAAATTATGCTCGGTCTTCCCTTTTTTCTTTTAATTAATTCTTCTGTCATTTCCTTTTTAACAATATATGGCCTCTATGCTCTGTATCTCATTAATTTCCTTCTCTCTCTCACTTATTTGAAAAAAAAAAATTTATTAAAAATATTTTATTATTAATTTTTCTTTGTAACTAATTATTACTACTACTGATCATTAAGCAGCCTCTTTTATTGTGTAATGTACTGTATATGGCATCAGACTGTATACCTCCTGTTTTTATCTTTGCCATTAAGCGATGTACTTTACCTGTACATTGAACTAGATTGTATGCCTCCTTTTTGCATTATGGAATGTACCTCCATGTCATTTTTGAAACTCCAGTTTTCATTGTATTTGATAGCTCTTCTTCAAATGATTTCCTATTAACCAGATTTGTCAGTGTATATATTACTATAATTTCATTTTTTATATTTCTTTGTAATTTTTTATGTTAACAGTTTGTCGTGGAGCTTATCTCCCCGGGCCTCAACTGAAAATGGACATACATCCAGTTAGATTAGCCCGGTCAACAAATGTAAAATAATAAATAAATAAATGTTTTCTTGGTATGATCATCTATTTAGGAAAGCTCATCCCAGCACAAACCAGTCACTCTTTCTTGTGACGCTTCAAAGTATGGTCTTGGTGCAGCATGTCTTTAGGAAGGCATACCAGTAGCCTATGCATCTAGAACTTTAACTCAGAGATGAATCATGCACTAATTGAAAAAGAGCTTTTGGCAATAGTGTTCGCATGTTCGAAGTTTAATGATTATATTTATGGAAGACCTATTCAAATAAAGACTGATCACCAACCTCTAGTGACAATTTTGAAAAAGCCATACATACAGCCCCAGTACGCTTGCAATGCATGATATTAAAATTGCAAAAGTACAATTTCTTTATTGTCTACACCAAAAGATAAATATTCATACCTGACTGATGCTTTTTCATGAGCACCCAGACAAACAACAGAGCAACATGAAAATGAGAAAGCAGACTTTGAAGTCATGGAAGTCAGAAATTTTTCATCATCACACCTTGATGAGCTTAGACATTACATAGCTTCAGACCCAGTTCTCCAGAAGCTGAAAAATGTTATCAGTCAAGGATGGCCAATGTGACAAACCAGTCGACCACCTGACATACAGAAGATTTTTCCTTACCGAGACAAGCTTGTGATGGAAGATGGAATCATTATGAAAGGTCCTAAAGTAATAATTCCTAAAGCATTACTACAGGAATATATCAACATTTTGCACTGTGGTTACCCGGGTACTGATTCAACCAAAAGAAGGGCAAGAAGCATAGTATTCTGGCCTTCTATGTCCAAAGATATAGAGAAGGATACTCTAGCATGTTCAATTTACAACAGCACTAAATCATATCAACAAAAAGAACCACATCAACTAAACCAGATTCCTGAATTACCATGGTTGATGGTTGCTACTGATATTTTCTAATGGAATGGTCAGCACTACGTAGTGTTAGTAGACTCTTATTCTAATTGGTTTCAAATTGACCTTCTTCTTAACTTAACATCCAACACTGCCATTACAAAACTGAAGAGACATTTTTCTGTCCATGGTACAAAGTTGTATCTGACAAAGGTACACAGTTTACAAGTCAGCAGTTTAAGGAATTTGCTGAGTCTTGGGACTTTGTCCATGTTACTAGTAGTCCTGAGTATCTGCAGTCCAATGGATTAGCTCAGCATGCAGTTCAAACTGCTAAACATTTGTTAAGAAATCCAAGAGAGATGGTACCGATGTTTTTCTTAACCTACTTAATCTCAGAAACACTTCTCGAGATAACTTGCTTGGTTCACCTGCTCAGAGATTAATGTCCAGACAGACAAGAAGAACTTTACCGATCAGTAAACATTTGTTAGTACCAAACGTGAAGAACAGCAAAATGATCAGTGATCAACTTCTGAAAAAACGTCAGTCACAAAAGTTGTACTACAATAAATCCAGCAAATCTCTCAGACCACTAAAACAAGAAGAGACTGTAAGAATGCAAACATCTAAAGGATATGACGGAATGAGTATCATCAAAAATCTTTGTAAAGAACCGAGATCTTATATAGTACAATCTGAAGGAATGGATTTCTGAAGAAACCAAAGACATATACTTCCAGTCTCCAAAATAGTGACGCAGCAGACTGCCTGTACCAGAGACTCTATTTCAGAAAGCGACTCTACACTTGTTTAAATTCCAGAGGACAGTGCACATTCAAGTAATCCTTATGTATCCCCTGAAGTTCCAATTGAGAAATAATCCCCAGAGACTGTGTCTATTGCTAAACCCAATCATAATTTCTATGTGACCAGATCAAGCAAAATTTCCAGACCCAATCCAAAATACACAGTGACTTGGACTTGAGCTTATTTGTTGTTGAAATGTTATTGTGATATCTAGCATGCAAATTTTTTGTTCTCCTATTGCATGTCGAACAAATTAAAGCGGGAGGATGTAGATCAGTGTGCATATTGAACCTAGTCAGCCACTGTAGCTAGACAGCATGTGCATATAAGTTACTGAGCATGTGCAAGATCAGTGCTATTTTGTACAGTCAGCCAGAGTGCAGTCATGAATGGAGATGCACATGCGAGTGTGTTTAAAGTAATGAGTGACTCAGTTAGCCTAAGTACATGTTCCAGTTACTGTTCCTGGTGTGTTTATGTATAATAAATATCTTGAACCCATACACTGCTTCATTGTCTCTTTTGAATGCATGAGACAAACGACAATAAATGTGACATCTGCTTTACTTTTTGCAAACTGAATACTCATGAGGAATTAATAATGTAAGAAATACCATATCCCTTATCAATGAACATGGAGCTGAGTTATTGCAATATGAAGTGAGTCCTTATCTTCCATATTTATTTTATTTATTTATTTATTTTATTTTACATTTGTTTACCGGGAAAGTCCGACTGGAACGAGGTCCATTTACAGCGGAGGCCCGGGGAGAAAAGCTCCACAACAACACAATTACAACAAAAAACAAATTCTCTACAGTGGTATATATACAATCAAAGAGATATATCATACAATAGTTTGTTCTAAGCAAGCTTAGCTTATACATAGTAGACCCTGTATGTCAGTATTGGTAGAACAAAAACACACACTGATGCAATCAAAAACTGATGCCATTAAGGAGACATCTCACAAGATAAAATAATTTGCAAAATACAGGATTCAGGAGTATTTGAGTACTGTATATTAGAGATGGTAAGCAGTGAACAGAGGGAGGTTAGCAAGATTTGGATGAGAGCAGGAAAGCATTTATGTGATGCAAGGACAGAGCCATGACTGCAAGAGGTGTGACTGAAGTGAATTTTTGAAAAGTGAGATAGATGGTGCTGAGGAGATATTTTGGGGGAGTTTATTCCATTCCCTAGCGATGGCGTGCTAGAAAAGAGCTTTCCCTGCATTATTGTTGGCTTTGGATATGCAGAGCAGGGTTTTGATGGATGAGCGTAGAGGACGATTTGCTGAATATTGGTTTAATAGATGGTTTAGGGTTTTGTGGAGGTTCCTTATTATGCTGAAGATGAGCGCTAGTTGGTGGTAACTAATTAGCTGAGGGAGTTCTAACCACTGTAGTTCCTTTAGGGCAAGACAGTGATGACTTCTAAAAGTGGAGTTATTGGCGAATTTTGCAATTTTATTGTAACATGATTCTAGTTGGTCTAGGTCTGTTTTCCTGATGTGAATTAGGATTGGTGATGCGTACATTAGGGTAGACAAGACGTGGATTTGGGCTAAGGAGATTTGTGCTTGGTCTGACAGGAACTGTTTGTGTTTGTATACAGTTCCTAATTTTTTATGTACCTTTTTAATGGTTTGCGAGATATGGACATCAAAGTGAAGGTCCTTATGTATTTCAACACCGAGGAGCTTAGTATGGGGGGAGGGGGAGACTGTGGTGCTGTTTTTGGAGGTGATAGTGAAGGAAGGAGTTGTGGTTTTGGATTTATTGGGGGTAAAAAAAAAAAAAAAAAAGAGTAATTTGGTCTAGATGGGGTTTAAAATAAGTTGGATATCAGTAATCCATTGTTCCACGGAGCAGAAGGACTCTTCGGTAAACTTCTGAAGAGTGGTTATGGATGGGGCTGAGCAAATTAGTGTGGAGTCATCTGTGTACTGTATAAGTGATGCATGCAGGGTGGAGGTATGTAGCTTGTTAATGAAAATGGTGAATAGTAGAGGACCCAGTATTGATCATTGAGGAACGCCTGTAGTAGCTGGTAGT
The DNA here is from genome assembly GCF_019279795.1 of Protopterus annectens. Lineage (NCBI taxonomy): Eukaryota > Metazoa > Chordata > Ceratodontiformes > Protopteridae > Protopterus > Protopterus annectens. The sequence goes on from NC_056732.1 coordinate 1,882,716, forward strand.
AGAGGTGATAGTATACTTTGCCATGTGACTGATTGTTTTCTATCAGAGAGATAGTTTTTGAACCAGGAAGTAGTGGAGGGGGCAAAGGATATGATGGATAAAGTGTCCAAGAGTAGGTTATGGGAGACCATGTGAAATGCTTTAAATAGACCTAAGAATATGGCTGATATGAAGTTGTTGTTGTTTCTTAGTTGGTTAACCTGGTTGGTAAAGGAGAGAAGCGCAGTAGTTGTACTATGGTTTGGGTGGAAGCCATGTTGTGTGAGGGAGAGGAGATTATGTGAGGTTAAGAAGTGCATTACCTGGGTGTGAATACATTTCTCCAGGAGCTTGAAAAGGGGGGATAGGATAGCAATGGCTAAACTTTGGGCACATCTACATATGTGCATTACTGCTCAAAATATGCTGATGGGCTTCTATGAATCATAATGAAATACTTAACCTGAAATCAACACAAACATGGAACACCAGATGCACCTATATTTGGTAAAGGTCCACAGTCCGTCAGGCAATTGCTTTAAGATTTTGGTGAACAGTTAGGGTCAAAAACACTACGTCATGTTATCAACATATACAAAGCAACAGACAACTTTAAAGAATTATGCAAACATTCAAAAGTCTCATAAGAAGATGTGAGAATTATTTTAATCAGATTATTAACTCTCAGCTCTTGAGTATGGGAAGCACTACTTTTAACAGCCAGCACAGTTCCTGATGGGTAACTGTCTAAAAGGTTACCTGCTGCCTATTCATTAATGATGCTAAAGAGACAAAACAATGTAAATGAGTTAAATGAAGGAAAGAAACATATAGAACACAATTTACAAAACAAACAGTAGTGTTAAAGGAAGAAGAAAGAGTAAAGTATTGTACAGATTTTGCAAAACGGCATGAAGGAATCATATCTGAAAGACCAAGACAACTATATGACAGATTCAGAACCTCAAACATATAGGATAAAAATCAGACATTAGCACAAAATTTATTTTGAGGAATCTTCTCAGTTGGAAAAGCCATTTTGTTCAATGAAACATTACCCTGAGATAAAACAGTGCAATCAGAAATCCTACCATCTCCTCAGAGACAGAAAGTTCTTACTGCTGCAATAGAAGCTTGTGACAAGTTAAACAATAAGTGGCTGCATAGAATTTGGGAGAAAATAAATTAGGTATATCGAAGTAATATTCAACACATGGGACACTGTTTAAAAAATAGAGTTACTATATGCAAGCACAGAGAATGTGATGTGTAATATTTTTAAGATTTAGAAATGCTTTAATGTTTACACTGCAATTTCTGAATACTGAAAATTCTGTTTGATTCTCAACAACACCATGCAAATCTACATAGGTTCATAGGTAGGTACTAGGCTATATAAACCTAGCCAAAAGGTATCCAGGCTTTCGCCACCCAAGAAAATTATTTTCCTGTGCCACTGTCAAGCAGAGCCACAGAAGTGATCCTCGGGGTGAATTTCCTATCTCCCATCCAATCATCAAGATTTTTCTTGAAGAATGCTAATGAGGAGCTTTGTTTGATATAGACAGGTAGTTTTTCCAGAGTATGGGAAGTCTCTGGGACAGAAATCTATCCCTCCAGCATGTTCTGTTTATTGTGGTGACAAGGTTTAGGTCCCTAGAGCGTGTAGCTCGTAGGGATTGGGATTTCTTTAAGTGGAGCATGTCCAAAAGTTCTGGGTTTGACATAGCTTTGTGTGTTAGGCAGAGATCGCCTCTAAGTAGGCGATATGCGATGGAGTAAAGCTGCAGTTTTTTGAGACGGTCTGCGTAGGGCATTTGATTGAGGCTGGTAATCCTCTTTGTGAGGTATTTCTGCGGCCTTTCCAGTTGTAGATGTCTTGTGAGGTACATACCAAAAGGGGCATTGTACTCTATAATGGGTCTAATGACTGATGAGTAGAGGGGAACAATGACCTCTTTTTTCCTGGATGAGAAACCTTTTGTGATGAAGTGTGCCATGTAGAAGGATTGCCTGACTACTGTGGCGATGTGATTATCAAAGGAGAGACTACTGTCCACCTGTGTCCCAAGGTCTCTTACCACACTTTCAGTGTTAATTAGAATACCACCTATGTGGTAGCTCATGGGTACAGAGTTTTTACCAAAAGGGATGACAATGCACTTTTTGGCATTGAGCTTGAAGCCATGGCTTTGACACCAGGCATCTGTCTCAGTGAGGCCCTTTTGTAGGATGTCCACATCTTTTGGAGTTTTGATTACGGCTTCTAGTTTGCAGTCATCTGCAAACTAAGTTAGCCAAAGACCTTCTGTGTTAGCCTTTACTTCAGAGAAGTAGATACCAAACAGGAAAGGACCCAGGACTGAACCCTGTGGTACTCCACTTGTCACTGGTCTGAAGTTGGATTTGGAGTCTGCTACTTTCACTTTCACAGTGTGGGTTTTGTCAGTGAGCCAGTGGGCAACCCATCTTGTGACATAGGGATTTATACCTAGTTTAGTGAGTCTATCTATAATTTCAGAGTGGGGGATGGTGTAGAAAGCCTTGGCAAGATCTAGATAGACCGTGTGAACCACCTTACCCTCATCTACAGCTTTGCTGACTGCTTCAAAGAAGTCTATCAGGTTTAAGAGACATGATCTGCTTTTTACAAACCCGAACTGGGTGGGGTCCTGAGTTTGGAGATTACCAATGTCATTGTTTATAAGTTCCATGATGATACGTTCCATAGCCTTGCAGACCAGGCTCGTCAGGCTAATGGGGCGGTAGTTTCCAGGGTCCGTGGTGGCTCCCCCTTTGTAGAGTGGGATAACCGTTGCTGTGTGCCATTCAGTGGGCACATAGCCTGAGGTGAGGATATGATTAAACATGGTAATTAAGTGGGGTGCCAGTTCGTTCTGTAGTTCATGTAGAACACAGCCTGAGATGTTGTCAGGTCCCATGGATGCTGTGTTCTTGGCTTTGGAGTGTGTGTTTTTTACCTGTGCAGCCATGATTACAGGAACTTTGCATTCTTCTGGTATAGAGATGGGACCTTTAGGGGATGAGAGGGGGGTAAAGTTAGCACTGAACCTATCTGCCAGGATGTTGGCAATATCAGTTGGTTCTGTATATTTAGTGACATTGTGCTGTAACTCAGAGCAGATCTGAGTGTTGCCATTGAGATTCTTGACATAGCTATAGAATGTAAAATGTGTGTTTACATTTATATACTCATTCATTAAAATCCAATATTTCTCCAGGTTTAAATGAGTATATAAACATCAAAGCCATCTTAACAGGAAAGGCAAATATACTTTGAAGATGGCATAAATATATTTTCAACACATCAGATGTAAACATACATTTTACATCAACTTACCCATGAAATAATGTTGTAGATTATTCCTTTGTTTATTTATATTTTTAACAAAAAATTTTTCATTATGCTTTATTTATTATTTTTTAATCTGTTAGAAGTGTGTGTATACATACAAACAACCACCAACATGTTCTTGTTTCTTTAAATTTTGAATGTTCAGTATTTTTAGAATTTTATTGATTAATTGTTTTATTAATGTGAAGATTTCATTGGTTAAACATTTTTTATAAATTATGTCAGTTATAGTGGGACTTTATCTGATGAAGTTTGTTTTATGCAGACGAAAGCGCTCATATGAATTGTATTTTACATTAAAGGATTGGACTTCTCAGCAGGTGAACTGTGTTTTGTTACCAGTTTATTCTACTTACTTTGTGGCAATAGCTATAGAATGCTTTGTGGTTGTCTTTAGAGTCAGTGGCGATTTTGTTTTCATAACTAGCTTTGGAGGATTTTATGAGGGGATCTCAACAGCTTACTGAGGTTGACCAGGGAGTTTCTCCAATCATGGGATTTTACTCTTTTTTGCAACAGTTTCTTTCTTCTGTTGTAGAGTTTGTTTCATAGTTTCATAGTATAGTACTAGGCTATCTGCCCTGGGGCATTTGTAAGCCTAGCCATAGTGATGTGGCTTTTGCCACCCCATGAAATGGTACAAAAATGTACAGAATAAATCTAGAATACTGTGCCTCTGTCTAGTAGTGACACAATGAAGGTCCCCTTATATAATAGAATTAGTTTACTGTGCCCCTGTCTAGCAGTGACACAGATGTGACCCCTGGGGTAAACTTACGATCTCCCATCCACTCATCAAGATTTCTCTTGAAGAGAGTCAGTGAGGAGCTCTGCCTAATACGAACTGGGATCCTGTTCCAAAGCATGGGAAGCCTCTGGGTTATGAATCTATCCCTTCAGCATGTCCTATTCATACTTGTGCCGAGGTTTAAGTCTTTAGCTCTCGTGGTCCTGATGGATTTGGATTTTTTGAGGTGGAGCATGTCCATCAGATCCTGATTGGACATGGCCTTGTACGTCAGGCAGAGATCACCTCTGAGCAGGCAGTATGCTACTGAATAGAGCTGAAGTTTCTTTAGTCTGGCAGAATAAGACATATGTTGGAGACCCTTGATCCTTTTGGTGAGGTACTTTTGTGGTCTCTCCAGCTGTTGCAAATGCCAGGTGAGGTACATACCAAATGGGGCATTGTACTCAATCATGGGTCTGATGAGGGAGGAATATAGGGGTACAATGACATCCTTGGATCTGGATGTGAATCCCTTAATGATGAGGTGTGCAAGGTAGAATGTTTTTTTAACCACTTTGGCAACGTGGGTGTCAAATGAGAGGTCGCTGTCTACTTGGGTCCCTAGGTCTCGGATTACTTTTTCCGTACTCAGTGGGTTGCTGTCTATGTGATAATTTGTGGGTATTTTGTTTTTTCCAAAAGGGATGACTATACATTTTTTGGCATTTAGTTTAAGGCCGTGACTACGGCACCAGTTGTCCGTTTCAGTGAGGCCTTTTTGTAGGATGTCTGCTGGTGTATCGACTATGGCGCCTAGTTTGCAGTCATCTGCGAACTTTGTCAGCCACAGCCCTCCCATGTTTGCTTTAACATCTGAGAAATAAATGCCGAACAAGAGGGGTCCCAGAACAGATCCCTGTGGGACACCACTTGTGACTGGCTTTGAGTCTGACATTGCTCCAGCGATTTTAACTTTATGGGTTCTGTCCTTTAGCCAGTTTGCAACCCATCTAGTGACATAAGGGTTTACTTTTAAGCTGTTTAGCTTATCTATGATGCCTGAGTGGGGTATTGTGTCGAAGGCCTTAGCCAAGTCCAGGTATGCTGTATGGACTGCTTTGCCCTCATCAATGGCACTAGTGACTGTTTCGAAAAAGTCAACCAGGTTTAAAAGGCAGGATCTGCCCTTTACAAAGCCGAACTGGGTGGAGTCAAGTGTCTGTAGGTCCCCTATGTCTCTGTTTATGAGTTCCATAATGATTCTTTCCATAGCTTTGCAGACAAGGCTAGTTAAGCTTATGGGGCGGTAGTTTCCAGGGTCTGTAGAGGCACCCCCCTTGTGGAGTGGGACCACTGTTGCTGTACGCCAGTGTTCAGGTACATATCCCGAAGTAAGGCTAAGGTTAAATAGCATTTTTATGTGTGGGTTTAGCTCCTCTTGGAGTTCACGTAACACGCACCCCGGGATACCATCAGGTCCCATTGATGCTGTGTTTTTTGCTTTGTTTAGGGCGGTTCTCACTTGGACATCTGAGATGACAGGGAGATTACATTCAGCTGTGATAAGTATTTCTTCTTCTGGGGGTGAAGGAGGGGAGAAATTTGCACTGAACCTGTCAGCCAGAATGTTGGCAATATCTGTGGGTTCAGTGTATTTTTTGTTGTTGTGAACCAACTCTGAGCATATCTGAGGGTTTCCGCCCAGGTTTCTAACATAGCTGAAGAAGGCTTTGTGGTTATCTTTAGTGTCCTTAGCGATTTTTCTCTCAAAGTTTGCCTTGGATGTTTTTATGAGAGAACGTATGGCAGGGGACCATCAGATTGGCTTCCTTTTTTTGGAGGATAGCATCTTGGTTCTGTTTGGTATAGCATGATCCATGCACTCGTGTAAGTGCTTATAAAGTGCATTTGTGTAGGATTCAGCAGTCATACCTCTATTGTCCATCAGCATGGGTGTCGTGAAGTTTGCCACTTCTGTCTTAAGAAGCGTGAAGTTGGCTTTGGAGAAATTTTTTACGGTGGTTTCCCTAATGGTGGGTGGGGGAGGGATGTGGATGTCTAGGGTGATTAGCTTGTGGTCGGATCTGACCAACGAGGAATTGACCTCTGGTGTGGAGCACTGGTTGCCCATGTTGGTAATAACCAGGTCTAGGATATTGCTGCCCCTGGTGGGGGTGTGGATAAGTTGATCCAAAGTATTGGAATTTATGAATTCCAGAAAACTTTGAACACAAGAGTTGGTACATGAGTAGTTTTCCCAGTTAATGGTGGTGTAGTTGAAATCGCCCATTATTAGGGTGTTAGGTTGTACCCTAATATTTTCCAGTGTATCAAGAAATGAGGAGTGGGAATCCTGGGGCGTGGTAGGGGATCTGTAGCAAGCTACAATTGGATTGCGGTCGTGCCCAGAGTTAGTTACACTTGGATAATCTCAGATGCATTATGCTGAGCAACTAGCCTGGAGGTGTGGATATCCTTAATGAATATGGACACGCCTCCGCCTTTAGTGTTTCGGTCCAGGTTAGGTGGCTGAAAGGTGTGGCATGAATTATAGCCTGGTAATGCAGGGGTACTCTATGGAGTCTTGAACCAGGTCTCTGTCACTGCACAGATGTCGATGTTCTCCATTTTAAGGAGTGCCTCGAGTGAATGCATTTTGAGGTTTAGAATTCTAGCATGGAGTAGCAATACCCTCAGATTCTTCTTCTTGTACCTGTTATGGTGGTGAATTTGTCATTTGAACCTTGCCTAAAAAAGGCACTATAGGGGTGGCTAGAGCCATAGCCAGTATCCGGAATCCCAGGGGAGACAGGTGCAGGCCATCTTAGGCAAAGCATCGTGGTTTGTCGATCATGTCATCCCAGGCAGACAGGTACTGGATCACCTTAGAATGACACCAGAAGCTTAGCCAATTGTTGAAGTCAATCATTTTGTCCTTGTACTGTGGTATCATTACGGGTGATGGCAGGATGCTACTCAGGGCTAGGGTCATACCTGCCTGGGCTACAAGATCAGACAGCTCCTCCATGTCCCTTTTCATGTAGTACAGAGAGGTACGTCTCAGGTCATTCACACCAACATGGACAATGCCAGAGTCATATTTGTACTTGTTGTGGAGTGACCTGAGTGCATGCGTTATGTGGCGGATCCTGGCACCCGACAGGCAGCTGACAGTAACTTTCACCTTGTTTAGCCTGGTGAGTGGAACATCAGTGTGCCTGACTACAGAGTCACCTATGACTAGAGTGTTGGGTACGTTATTATGCCTTATGGGCTGTGGATGAGTGGCACACTGAGTTTGTGGGCTATGTGTCATTTGGGTTGTGTTGGGGGGGTGGAGGTTGCTTGTGTTTTTGCTTTGTAGGTCCCTGTTGCTTGGGCAGGTTTTTACTGAGAGCCTCTGCGAATGTAGGTGTGTGTTTTGTGTTTCTATGTGTGTGCTTTGGTGGTGTAGGTTTTGAGGGACTATGTGCTGAGTGTGGTGTGGTGCAAGTGTTTACCTTCTCCTCTTGACTTGTCTAGTCCAGTCTTGGGTAAAGAGAGCTTTGCTTCCAGTTTGGCTATATAAGTGCATCTCTCACAGGTTGTAGTGTTGGGTGGTAGGAGGAGAGGGCTGTCTGTGTACATGAGGCAATTGCTGCATTGCCCCAAGATGCCCAGATTCATCAGGTAGACAGGAGAAAACACCAGGAGCTGACCCTTAAACATGCCTGGATATGTGCTTATTTGTTAAGTACTAAAAACTGTTTTCCTTTAGACAAGTGAGGAAAGTTGAATGCTGTAGTAATTTGTAGCTTATTTAGTGCTTACAATGAGTTCTGAACAAGTGCTGACCTCAAAGAAACAGACGAGTGCTGAAACTAAAAAACTAGCTAGTTCTAAGAAACAAAATTAAGCTAGAAGGCTTCCCTCCAACACATATATTACATTTACTTATTATAGTTTTTACTTTAAAGGCTGGAAGCTAAAGCATATCTAAGTGACAGATAGAGGGGGTTATGTGACACAATGGACAGTAAGTAGCACTAAAGTTCTCTGAATTAGTTCTCTGCTGGGGTGCCACTGCATGCAGTCTGCATGTCCTCCTTGTGATTACGTGGATTTCCCCAGGTACTCCAGTCTCCTCCCATATCCTAAAGACATATGGCAGGCGGACTGCCCACAGGTGTGTGTGTGTGTGTGTGTGTGTGTGTGTGTGTGTGTGTGTGTGTGTGTGTGTGTGTGTGTGTGTGAGAGATACAGAAGCTAGGCTTGGCGATCTAGTTCTGTCCCATACTTGCATAATAAATTCTATGGTTAGAAGCACTGGTTAATGGGTTCACTACAGATGTTGAATGCAACTCAACAGCTTTGGACAAGCAGTGGTTATAGCTTTAAGAGGGAGTTAACATTACAGGCTGTGTCATGTGATTACCCGGTATTCAGATGGTCTGGATAATGTTTCTGATGACATAACGTTCTGTATCGCAGTGCATTTAACTATTATTGGCAATATGTGTACACAGATAAAATACCTATATTATATTCTATACAGTTTTGATATGTCTTTTTTTCTGCATTATGCTACCATTTGCCTATTAAAGGTTTGCAGCCTCTGTCCTGACCAGTGATTAGAACAGTTATTCTGGCCAGATTCACTAACCTGATTATCAGATTAAAAAGGCTGGAAAGGCCAACCTGGTAAAGTGCTGCTATAAACAAATGATTGGTAAGCTTTGCTCTAGCTAAATAACCTACTCTAAATTACATAATTAGAGGTTACTGAATCAAAGTAAAATCTGAAATCATAATAATATAACAAGTACCTTTTTGTCAACATACAGTACAGTGAGTCTGAAATAGGGAAAACTATATTTGACGATTTTTGCAATAAGCAAATTCTTTTACATCAATCCTATATTTGTATATTGATGGAACAGAGAGAGACTATGTCAACACTGTTTCTTACATATGAACACTGAGAAGACATCTTTTACATATGTGCTTGCTGTGTGCTTTGTATGTATTTCTTATAGCCTCTCAATTTTACATTTGTTACTGGGATCTATATTAAAAGACCAAGGAGGTGTTTCAGATAACACCTCTTGGTCGACACGTAATGAGCAAATGCACTAAAGCGTGAGCGCTCAAAACAGCGGTTTCTTTCCCTGGGAAAGAAACCGCTAGCACACACACACACACACACACACACACACACACACACACACACACACACACACACACACACACACACACACACACAAAATATAACAACGTGGGGGGCTTTGCCCCCCCCCCACACACACACACACACACCAACATGGGGGGCTGTGCTCCCACACACACCCTTAACTAAATATACCACCTCCAAGATCACACTACAGCGAGGAAAGGGGCGAATACACGGGGATGGCCAAGCGATTTCTTTCCCAGGGAAAGAAATCGCTGTTTTGAGCGTTTGCTCTTTAGTGCGTTCGCTCATTACGTGTCAGCCAAGAGGTGTTCGCTGAAACACTTCTTCGGACTTTTAATATAGACCCCAGTAACAAATGTAAAATTGTGAGGCTATAAGAAATGCATACAAAGCACACAGCAAGCACATACGTAAAAGATGTCTTCTCAGTGTTCATATGCAAATGTGACCTTTGCTGTTGCTAAATGAAACAAAACACACATACATTATATAAAATAATTCAGGCAACTAAAGGAGTTTGATAAAATGCTTTTTGCATGTGGTATAGCCCTGTTGCATTAACTGATATAGAAACAAAAACTATGCACCATATCCACTACCTCTAAATATATCAACTCCAAGGTTACACAGACTCTGAGCAAGGGGAAAAGTTGATTATGCTTTAAAACAATGGTTCTGTTTTATCTGAAGCAGTGCAATTTCAGAATTTGAATATCTACAGCATGGCAGTTTAGTACATAACCCTCTATATACACACACACACACACACACACACACACACACACACACACACACACACACACACACACCATGATGCAAGAACTTTTGTTCTTGTTTATTTTTAATTAATGGAAAACTCATAAAGAACTATTAATTTAGTATATAATACAACTATTTTGCTAACCTCATAGTAATACATAAGTCACCCTTGAAAAAGGGGTACATGTTCAGTGGACTTACCCAGTAAACAAATGTGCTACAAAAATACTCTGTTAATGGTTTTCATACTCACTGTTTGATATTTGCTAAAATATATTTTGCACTAAGTAGTATTACGTTATTCCTTAGCTTTCTGTACTTATTACACTGTATTGTTAGCAAAGCACAGGAAGGAAATACTGTCTTCCTCTTTCCTCAAGAAGAATATTGAAGTAAAATACACCTCCCATTCTCCTGTCGATATCCTGGTGTTCGATTCTCAAGTAAGTTACAATATGGAGGAGACTAAGAACAAAAAAATGAACAGGGAATTAGGTCTGTACTGAATAACTGTATCAGAATTCTAGTTCGTTTTGATATTGTCGTACTTTTTATTTAATTAATTTCCATAAAGACAAGGTCAAACCACTAGTGTGGGAGAATGGTATTTGCCTGCTTTGTCACTGACTTGGGGTTGGCAATAAAAAAGACATTACGTACTCACCATAACGTTCCATCTGAGTAGGTAACTTCATTTGTCAGCAGCCTATGGGTATCGGATCCGACCTGGATCCGAGCCGGAAGCTTTCCAAGCTAGAGATCCGAGCTCCAAGCTCCTCCCCCTTACCCGTAATACCCTGCGACCTCCTTCCAATCCTCAGATCGCATTTGCCTGCCTATATAACCACAAAACAACAACCTGAAGAATCCTAACCTAAGGATTAACAAAGGACCTGATAAACCATCCTAGGGTCCAGGTAATCAAAGAACCAGGTTAGGGGGAAGGAGGGAGGGTCGGTTGCTGACAAATGAAGTTACCTACTCAGATGGAACGTTATGGTGAGTACATAACTTTTTTATCTGAAGTAGTTAACTTCATTTGGTCATCAACCTGTGGGACAGAGTCCCCAGCTACCAAAAAACTTGGGAGGTCCTCAAGGAAGGATATTCCGGAGCACTGCAGAGCCAAAAGCCGCCCTTCCTCTGGACACTAAATCCAATTTATAGTGAGAGATAAAGGTATGTGAGGATGCCCAAGAAGCAGCAGAGCAAATGTCATCCAAGGGAACTCTAGACCAGAAAGCGGCAGATGTAGCCATAGAGCGAGTAGAATGAGCATGAACCCCTATAGGCTCTGGTAGGCCAGATAGTTTGTATGTGAGCAGAATGCGATTAGAAATCCATCTGGCCAGAGTCACCTTCAAAACTGGCTTACCCAAGAAGGATTTTGCAAAGCAAACAAAGAGCTGATCAGACTTGTGGAAGGCAGCTGTTCTGTGTAAATAAAAACGTAACTGTCTATGAACATCTAACAAATGAAGTTTGTACTCCCCTTTGTTTTGATAGTTAGGGAAAAAAACTGGGAGATTAATGGACTGATTGATGTTTGCCTCAGAGGCCACTTTGGGTAGAAAAGATGGATTAGTCCTGAGAGAGACCCTGTCCTTATGGAATACAAGATAAGGGGGCTTAACACAGAGGGCCTGAAGCTCCGACACCCTTCTAGCTGAGGTAATAGCTACCAAAAAGGCAGTTTTCCAGAACAAGAATTTCAAATCAACAGAAGCTGCAGGTTCAAAAGGTGGTCCAGTCAGAGCCTGAAGGACCAAAGTTAGATCCCATGGAGGGGCGGAGTTCCTGATAGGAGGTCTCATAAGAAAAGTACCTTTCATAAAGATCTTACAAATCTTGGTGGAAGCGAGGGGACTGAGACTGTCTTCAATGTGAAAATGGGAGATGGCAGCCATTTGAACCTTTACAGTAGAATAACTGGGCCCCTTGCTGAAAAAATATGAGATAGAAAATCGAGCACTGCTGGGATGGGAGCAGTGAAAGGGTCCAAACTCCTATGAGACGCCCAAATGGAAAACCGCTTCCATTTACTATTGTAAACCTTCCCGGTAGAAGGCTTATGCGCCACAACCAGGAAAGATCTAACTGCAGACGAGATACCGGGAGTCCTAGCAACTAATGGAACTGGATCAACCAAGCTGAGAGCTTGAGATCGACCAGATTCGGGGGTCTCAATCCTGAAGGATGAGATATCAGATCTGGGATGGGATCCAAGATCCAGAGAGGAGCTATAAGATGAGACCGTAGGCACGGGAACCAGGCTTGACGAGGCCAGAATGGGGATATGAGGATAATCTTGTTCCCCAACCGACGAGCTTTCTGTAAGAATTTTGTCATCAACGGAAGAGGAGGATAAGCATAAAGAAGACCGGGTGGCCAAGCATGGACTAGAGTGTCTCTGGGGCTTTCCCCCCAGAGGGGGAATTAGAGCAAAAAACATGCTGCACTTCGCATTGGAAGGCGACGTAAAGAGATCGCAGCAAGGCTGACCCCACTTGTGGAAGATCTGTTTCACTACTAAGGGATTCAGAGGCCACTCGTAGGGCAAAAGGATAGTTCAACTCAGTTTGTCCGCTAGGATGTTGGACTGACCCGGAATGTGCGTTGCTAACAGAAAGCAGTTGGTGGATATCGCCCAATCCCAAACTCTCATGGCCTCTCGGCAAAGAGGGTAAGACCTGGTTCCCCCCTGTTTGTTGATATACCAGACCACTGACATGTTGTCCGACTGAATTGCAATAGTCCCTGGAGGGAGAAAGGCATGAAGGGCTTGCAACGCTAGAAGCACCGCCCTCATCTCCAGAACATTTATATGCAGAACGGTCTCTGTCTGCGTCCACATACCTTGGACAGTTCTGCCCGCGCAATGCCCCCCCCCCCAAGGTGAGAAGCATCCGTGGTCACCGTGACTTGAAGTTGTGACATAACAAACGATCATCCTTCCCGAAGCTCTCGAGATTGGAGCCACCACATGAGGGAATTTCTGCAAACTCTGCTGAGAGGAATCAGTAAGTCCAACGGGTGGTGAAGGATGGACCACTGAACCTGCAAAGTCCACTGGAGAACCCTCATGTGCAAGCGAGCTAAGGGCGTAAGATTGATTGTTGCTGCCATGGACCCTAAAGCTCTCAGGACTAACTCCGCTGATGGGACAGGTGACTGAAAAAGGGCTAAAACGTGTAAGGTTAAACTGCGAAGTCTGTCTGATGTCAAGAAGGCCTTGGTCTGAAGCGTGTCTATTCTGGCCCCTATGAACTCCAAGACTTGAACTGGTTGAAGGGATGACTTCTTGAAGTTTATGGTGATCCCCAATTGGGATGCTAGTAGTAGGAAGCAATCCCTGGCTAAGCAGAGTAGATGCCTGGTGGGGGCGGTAAGGAACCAGTCGTCTAGGTAAGGAAAAACCTGTATTCCCTGATGTCTCAGGTGGGCCGCTACAACTGCCATGACCGTGGTGAACACCCTAGGGGCTGTGGTGAGGCCGAAGGGTAGGACCCTGAACTGGTAATGACTGGCCCCTAGCCGAAAGCAGAGGAACCTCCTGGATCGCCTGCCCATGAGAATGTGATAGTACGCATCCATGAGGTCTATGGAGCACATCCAGTCCTTCTCCTGCAAAAGGGGCAGGAAGGATTGAAGTGTGACCATTCAGAATTTCTCCTTGGCAATGAAGAGGTTCATTGCTGAAAGATCGAGGATCGGCCTTAATCCCCCATCTTCTTTGGCACCAAAAAGAACCTGGAGTAACTGCATAATCTGGATTAACCTGGGGGGATGTGCTGGATGGCTTTTTTTTCTAGCAGCTTTTTTACCTCTAAAGCTGCAGCCTCCCTCTGACTGGGTGGTACATCGGGGAGGATCCTGGACTGAGGAGTTAGGTTTAAGAAAGGGATTGAGTAACCTCTGGATATTATTCCAAGCACCCAGCGATCTGTTGTGATGGACTCCCATTGGGCCAGGTGCTTCAAGAAATGCCTCCCGACTGCCTCCAGAGAGGAGCAGATGGGCAACCCCTCAGGGCTGCTGCATGGGTCGGTCAGAAAAGGGTTCCAGAGACCCAAATTTTTCAGCCCCCCTCTGCCTCTGGGCCGGCATCCACCTTGTCCCCCTCTGCCTCTGAAGGACGAAGGGTCCGGAGCGTAACGGGACTGCTGAGACTTCTGGAACCACATCTTCTTTTGTCCTCTCTGGTTCCTGGAAAAGGACCTTTGAAGCAGATTCCAATGGCAGACAGCATCTTTCCGTCTTTCTCGCTCTGAACCAATGTGTCATGGACGGTCTTCCTGAACAGAGTAAAACCGAAGGGTGTGTTTGCGAAGGACGCCTTGAAAGGTTCCGAAAAGTCACAAAGCCAGAGCCAGGCGTGACGCCTTAAGGCGATGCCGGACCCACTGGCTCTAGCAGCCCCTTCCGCGGCATGGGAAAGCAGCCGCATAGACGTGTTTGAAACAGATTTCAGAGTGGCCATGCGAACCGAGAAAGTCCGTTTGTCCTCAGCCGACATGGACTCAGGGGGAGACTCAGCGTATTCTTTCACCAGATTCTGCTGAAGTCTAATTACATGGGCCAAATAATTCAGTGCCCTTATGGAAAAGGTAGCTGAAGCAAACATCCGCTTCCCGATACGATCCATCATCCGAGACTCCTTATCAGGAGGATGGACCGAGGAGCTATCCTGGGCAAGTTCCTTCTTGGTGGCTGCCGCCACCACCATGGCATCTACAGGGGAACCCTTACTCCAAGCCATTCTATCCACAGGGGGACTAAGAATCCTATCTGGCCTCCTGCAGATTGGCACTACAGTGTCTGGTTCCTTCCACACCCTGGTAGTGATGAGGTTAACCAGGGGATCGGCCGAAGGGGACACCCAAGAGGTAGATGGGCCTGTGTCGAATGCCTCCAGGAACACCGATTCGTCCGAGGAAGGTTTTAGAGCTGACCACCCCCCCTTTTGGTGAAGCATTTCCATAATGTCACCAAAGGAGACATCTTCAGGGGGTGACCTGGGGGAACCTTCCCCTTCCTCCAAATCTGTGTCCTCCATGAGGGACTCAGGGGCATCTAAGTGTCTCCTCTTACATTTACGTTTGTGAGGGACCTCCTCGGTGGGGCTGTCCGAAGAGGGCTCACCAACAGGGTCATGTTCCGCCAGTGGAACGGGCTGGGGTGTCAATGCAGGCTGTCCCTGGAACTGGACGATGGAAGACAAGCCCAGCTGCAAGGGAGTGGGGGCGGATCCTGAAGAAAGAGTAGGGGGTCTTGAACCTCTCGAGAGAACCCTCTCCACCACGTCAAAGGCCGAGGGTGAACCAATCTCTCTGGGCTCCATGGTTAACACCCTTGTATCCGGCACAGGGATCGGCATCAGAGCCGAAGCGCTCAGACCCGAGAGGGAAGTGTGCTCCGACCGAAAAGAAGCCGAAGACACACTGGCCCCCTCGGATCCGACGCATGGGTCTCGGCTCCGAGAGCTCGGATCTGACAAACTCGAGGGCATGGCCGGCGTCGAGGTAGCGATAACCATCGGCGCCAACTCCCTGACTCAGAGACTCCTCAGATCCGAAGACTCCAAAACCCGATAGTGGATCAGAGAAGGAACTATCGGGGCAAAAACTGGGTCTGAACCACCCCCCCGGGAGTTGGGTTTGGAGAAAGCGACGCATCATCCGGTCAATATCAGCGTCGGAGAGGCTACGGGTTGACCTTGAAGAGGCCACCAAAGCTGGCTGCCGCGACGACCTTGAAGATGGTCGGGCCTCCTCCTCCAGCTCCGGGGAGAAGCGTGGAGAATGTAGCCGAGGGGAGGAAGGCTCGGAGACCTTCTGTGGTGAAGATAGCAGTTTGGCCGGCCGGGCCGAGGGGGCTGAGTCGGCCCGCCGCTTGTGACTTCTGTGCCTCTCTTTCTCTCTCTCTTTCTCCCTCTCTTCTCTTTTTTTGAGTCCCTTTCTCCTTGGGAAGAAGTGGGAGGTTGAGTCCCAGCCAGGGGAGGGGGAACAGCAGGCTGAGCAGCCGCAGCCGTGGCTGTAGCCACCAAGGGAGAGGCAGAAGACGCCGACTCCGCGGGTAGGAGACCCATACAGAATCAGCTTATTCCTCCTATCCCTCAGGGCCCACGGGTTAAAGGCTACACAAATCTGGCAGCCCGAGGTCAAATGTGATACCCCCAGACAGAGGACGCACTGAGTGTGGCCATCCGCTGGGGATAGCTTACGACCACACTCAGTGCACTTAAAAAAGATGGCCATTGGGGCCTCAGCCATGATTTTAAAACAAAACACACACACGCCCACACAAACACTTAAGGGAAAGGAGGGGCCTACTAGGATTTAAACTATGAGGGAACAAGGGAGTAAACTCAGGGGTTTAAACTATAAAATTAAAGTAATCACACACACTAACACTAAGATCGATTTTTATCAAAAAAACACTTACTAATTGCCTGAACGCTAGGTGCTCAAAAACTCATGCTTGACAAAGCCGCGGCAAACGAGATCTGAGGATTGGAAGGAGGTCGCAGGGTATTATGGGTAAGGGGAGGAGCTTGGAGCTCAGATCTCTAGCTTGGAAAGCTACCGGCTTGGATCCATGTCGGATCCGATACCCACAGGCTGGTGACCAAATGAAGTTAACTACTTCAGATCTGAGTGTTACAGGGTCAATCAGGAAATGGAGGCCTGAAAATCAAAAGTATCTTGTACTTTGCAATGACCATGCAAAGACTGCAAACATGTGCGGTATCGATCATCCAAAAAATTCTAAAATTCACAACATATATCTAAGTTTTAATTAATTATGTGATTTCAAGGAAAAACTGTGTTTTCTAGAATAACGTGCAAAAAAAAAAGGTTTATTTTACACATGGAATGAAAGTAAAAATAATGAAAATTTACTGCACCAATAAGGAAGCTTGCCCCAGGTGAATAACAAACCCAGCAAAGGATGCCAAGAATGCAGACACCTTTCTAAATGGGGGTGTCTCTGGGAATGCCCAAGCTACTCGACACTCCATTTGCTTGGTTCTTTGTCACATAAGGTGAACTTTGGGTAAAAAATAATTGTCTCCTCCCCACAAACATGTCTGCCACAAAAATGTCTGGAATTGCATACACTTCGACATTTTCACTTCTCATTTCTGAGTATTTGCCCTCAACTAAGGAGAGGTCACATTATGTGGGGGGCATTAGGTGTGTGGTTTTGAAAGAATGGGTCAACCAACTGCCAGAGGATGTAGACCTGAGTTCAAACATGACAGATTAAGGAATAGATATGATACAATTAAAAATTGTTACTTAGAAAACAAACAATACATGTACATACTTGGGTGTAGTATTTTCAAAGAACAACTTGTAAGTTATTCAACAGAATTGCTGTCTCTGACGACTCCTTTGATCAAATGTAAAAAAAAATGAATGGACTAAGTTTTCTTAATCACTGGCACATATTAAGGAAAAAGTTTCTAAGCGAAGGTCAGACTTTTTCCATGATAATGTAATCTAAGTATTAAAGGCTATGGGGCATCCCTATGTGGATGGTTCAAAGAGAGCTTGCCACCTCCCTGAAAATGCTTCATTTCACAGATTTGTACCGTGATGATGATGATTCAGCTGACAAGCTGAGATGTGGTACCTCAATTTGTAGACTTGTTGACAGGTCAACTTTTTCAACAGTTTAATCTCAATGGCAGCTTAAACTCTCAACGGCTGTGAACATCAAGCTGTTTGTTTACCAAAAAGGAAAGACTTAATTATTTTCTGTGCAAAAGTTGCAGCAATGTTGTCTGATATATAAAACATCAGTATTGATAAAAAAACAAAACACTGTAATGCACTTTTTAACTGATGTCGCAGCTAACATATTCCACACACTGAAACACAATATGGCAGAGAAAACAAGAATTAATTTCTGCTTGTTTTGTCACTGTAAACAAATATACAATAAGTAATTATTAATCATATTCTATTTGTTTTCAGTTTTATGTTTTATATTATTTTGTTTTATTTTATTCCATTTGCAAAATAAACAATTTTGCCCATGCTCTTCTGGAAAACAGTTTGGTTTGCCTTGCTTTGTTACATGATTAAGTAAAAGCAGCACATAAGTCCCTAATTTAAAAAGTGCATCTGTCTTTGGCCTAGCACTCTTGTGTGGGGTCATTTACTGCACTGTTATAACTTGTTGATACTTGTTAACCTCTGTTATCTCTGAAAATACAAAAAAACAAAAAAAAGCTTGCTTTTTTCCCACTTTTCTGAGATTTAAAAAAGTTCAGTGACAGGCTTGCTGTTCTTGAACTGTTTGTAAGTTTCTGTGAGGCCATTTTTTGCTTGGGCTAAAGGAAAGTCTCTCTGTTGATCAGTGGCAGTGAAAAACATTGAGCAGCCTGCCTGCCCCTGTGGGAGTGGTTACTGACTTGAAACTGTAGTTTTATTGGCCATTTTGGGTCAATTCCAAAACTCCTTCATCTTCCTCTCTTAAAACCCTCTTTTGCGTGGTTTTGCGCGCTTTTGTGCATAGCGCAACAGCGGGCAGCGTTGCCTAATTGGGTTTAAACTATTCCTGGCTCCACAAAGTCTGCTCTTCACTTTTTCCCTTAGAACTGCTCTATCTCTCAATTTAAACACCATATTCTCATTCTAAGGCCCTGCACTGGTCCAATTAAGTAATCCTACAAGTTAGCACTAGTAAACCATAAACACTACTTACTCTTATACTCTCTACGATTACCCTGTCCTCTATTGGTCCATCTTAAATTCAGTTTCCCTGTTACTCTAGCATGTCCAAAGGTCAGTCAATGGTTTCCTCTCCAGTCCAGCTGGTGAATCTGGGAATTTTGAGGCAATGTTACAACTGTCTCATGTACACGGACAACCCACTCCTCCTCCAAACAGGTTCAAATATATGTGAGAGATGCAACTATTTAGCCAAACTGGAGGCTGAGCTCTCTCATCTCAAAACTGGTGTAACCAGTCAGGAGGAGAAGGTAACCTCACACAACACAATTCCAGTATCACATAGTCCCACCACATCAGCGAACCAAACACATAAATACACAAAAACATACTCAGAGGCTCTAAATAAAAATCTACCTAAGAAACAGAGACCTCCAAAGCAGACATCCAAGCAAACGCTACCTCAAAACAAAACACACACAACACATAACCCACAAAGTCAGTGTGCCAAGCACCCACAGCCCTTAAGGCTGAATAACACACCTGATACTCTTGTTATAGGTGACTCTATTGTCAGACACACTGACGTCCCGCTCACCAGGCTGAATAAAGAGAAGGTCACGGTGAGCTGCCTGTCGGGTGCTAGGATCAGACACATAACGCAAGCACTCAGGTCACTCCAAAGCAAATGCAAATATGACTCAGTCATTGTACATGCTGGTGTGAATGACCTGAGATGTACCTCCCTGGACTACATGAAAAGAGACATAGAGGAGCTCTCTGATCATGTAGCTCAGGCTGGTATGACCCTGACCTTGAGCAGCATCTTACCCTCACCTAGAATGATGCCACAGTACAAAGACAAAATGATCGATTTTAACAATTGGCTAAAATTTTGGTGTCATTCAAAGGGGATCCAGTGTCTGTCAGCCTGGGATGACATGCTCCACAAGCCACGTTGCTTCGCTAGGGACGGCTTGCACCTGTCACCACTGGGCTTTCGGATATTGGCAAAGGCTCTTGCCACCCCCATAGTGCCTTTTTAGGCAAGGCTCAAAAGTCAAACCCACCCCCATAGACAGCACAAGGAACAAGAAACTAAGGGTAATGCTGCTAAACGCCAGAAGTCTTAACCTCAAGATGCACGCACTCGAAGCTCTCCTCAGTATGGAGAACATCGATATCTGTGCAGTGACAGAAACCTGGTTCAAGGCTCCAGAGAGCACCCCAGCACTACCAGGCTATACCTCGTATCATGCTTTTCGACCCCAAAACCCGGACCGAACCACAAAAGGAGGGGGAGTTTCCATATTTATCAAGGATATCCACACCTCCAGGTTAGTGGCATTGCGCGAAGTATCGGAGACCATCCATGTGCAACTAACAGTGGGCAAGACTGCTTTTCAGTTTATAGCATCCTACAGACCACCCTCTCAAAATCAGGAATCCCATTCGGCTTTCCTGAAAACATTGGAGAACATGAAGATCTCTCCGAACACCATTATATTGGGCGACTTCAACTACCCAAACATTGACTGGGAGCACTACTCAAGCCCCAGCACCTTAGCCCAAAGATTCCTGGAAATTATAAACTCAAATGCTATGGAACAACTAGTCACCACTCCCACAAGAGGGGACAACATACTAGACCTGATCATTACCAACATGGGGACTCTATGCTCCACACCTGAAGTATATCCCTCATTGGTAAGATCAGACCATAAATTAATTTCACTGGATGTCCACATCCCGACCCCACCCCCAGCCCATAAAACCACAGTGAAATGCTTCTCAAAAAGCGAACTTCTCACTTCTCAAAACCGAAGTGGAATCCTTCAAGGCCCCAGGGCCAGTGGAAACTACAGCCCAAACTGCAGAATCCTATATAAATGCATTCTACAGACATCTCCAGGAATGCATGGATCATGCTATCCCAAACAAAACCAAGACCCAATCATCCAAAGGCAGGCGTCCAATCTGGTGGACCCCTGCCATAAATAAACTGTACAACAGAAGGAGGAAGCTACTACATGATAGAGCAAAATCCCTAATAGGGAAGGCATCTCTGATCAGTACTAGCAAAAAATTACGATCCCTCATAAAATCCTCCAAGGCCAGCTTCGAGAGAAAAATTGCACAGGACACCAAAGACAATCATAAGGCTTTTTTCAGTTATGTTAGAAACCTGGGATGCAACTCCCAGACTTGTTCTGAGTTGATTCTAAATGACAAAAATACACTGAACCCACAGACATCGCCAATATCCTGGCAGACAGGTTCAGTGCAAACTTCTCCACCCCTCCCCCAAAAGAGCAAGTATCTATCCCGGCAGAGGGCTGCCTCCCAAACATCTCAGATGCTCAGGTGAAGGCTGCCCTCTCCAAAGCAAAAAACACTGCTTCCATGGGACAAGATGGCGTCCGAGGTTGCGTCCTACATGAACTACAAGAGGAACTAATCCCTCAAATAAAACAGCTATACAATCTCAGCCTCACTAAAGGATATGTGCCCACAGAATGGCGTACAGCAACAGTGGTCCCACTCCACAAAGGTGGAGCCTCTACGGACCCTGGAAACTATCGCCCCATAAGCCTGACTAGCTTAGTCTGCAAGGCTATGGAGAGGATCATCATGGAGCTCATAAACAAAGACATTGGGGACCTACAGACACTAGATCCTACTTAGTTCGGCTTTTTCAAGGGCAGATCCTGCCTTTTGAACCTGGTTGACTTCTTTGAAACAGTCACCAAAGCCATAGATGAAGGGAAGGTAGTCCACACAGCCTATCTGGACCTTGCAAAGGTATTTGACACAATACCCCACTCGGGCATCATAGATAAGCTATCCAGCTTAAATATAAACCCCTATGTCACAAGATGGGTCGCAAACTGGCTCAAAGACAAAACCCACAGAGTGAGAGTTGCTGGAGCCATGTCAGACTTGAAACCGGTCACAAGTGGCGTCCCACAGGGTTCTGTCCTGGGACCACTCTTGTTCGGCATATACTTTTCCGAGGTACAGGCAAACGTGGGAGGACTATGGCTCACCAAGTTCGCAGACGACTGCAAACTGGGCGCCATAATCAACTCTCCAGCTGACACAAACATCCTTCAAAAAGGTCTCACAGAGACAGATAACTGGTGCCAGCATCATGGTTTAAAGCTAAATGCCAAAAAATGTATAGTCATACCCTTTGGCAAAAACAATGTGCCCACAAATTACCACATAGACGGAAACCCATTAAGTACAGAGAAAGTTATTAGGGACCTGGGGACCCAAGTTGATAGCAATCTCTCCTTTGAAAACCACATTGCCAAAGTGGTTAGAAAGACCTTCTACATAGTCCACCTCATCACAAAGGGTTTCACATCTAGATCAAGAGAGGTAATCGTGTCCCTTTATTCATCCCTCATCAGGCCCATCATAGAATACAATGCTCCTTTTGGGATGTACCTTACCAAACACCTGCAGCAATTAGAAAGACCCCAAAAGTATCTCACCAAGAGGATCAAGGGTCTCAAACAGATGCCATATGCTGCTCGGTTAAAAAAACTCCAGCTCTACTCAGTTGCATACCGCCTACTTTGAGGCGATCTATGCCTGACATACAAAGCTATGTCAAATCCAGAATTAATGGACATGCTCCACCTCAGTAAATCTAAATCCCTTAGAGCCACATGCTCGAGGGACTTGAACCTCAGCACAGAAATAAATAGAACTTGCTGGAGGGACAGGTTCATAACCCAGAGGCTCCCTTCGCTCTGGAATAGAATTCCAGTTCATGTGAGGCAGAGCACCTCACTGAATCTCTTCAAGAAGAATCTCGATAAGTGGAGGGGGATCGTATGTTTGTCCCAGGGATTACTCCCGTGTCACTATTAGACAGAGGCACAGTAAACTAAACCTTAAAAAGGGCACAGTATACTCAAATCAAGGGGTGGCGTAAGCCATACAGAATCGGGCTAGGCTTATAATTGCCCCAGGGCAGATAGCCTAGTATGAACCTATGAACCTATAAATATATATATATATATATATATATATATATATATATATATATATATATATATATCACAGCTCAGTAACGACCAAGCACTGAGACACTGGAATACACACTTTTCGCATACCAGTAAATTACTTGATGCATTAACATATTCCAAACACAAACACATTATTTACTCGCTGTACTCCTCACTTAAATATCCTTCTTTTTAGTTTTTCCCTGTCTCTATCTCTTTCTCTTCCTCAAGACGGCATGTCTCCTGTGTTTGAAATAAATTTATTTTTATTTAATTGGCTATTAAAGCACAATACTATCTGTTACTTAATGTAAATGGTATTACTGCTGCAATGCTTTTTCGCCTTGAACTCCTGCATAAATGACATTGTCTTGATAGTGACCTAACTGTATTATCTTATTTAATTTTTGAACAGCTGTATTACTTTTCTTAACATGTTTATAATGCTAGTTCTCATTTGTTGTCAAATATAGTCTTTCTGCCTGTTCAGCCTGGTTTGTACATGAAATGGGTCTATAGACCAGTACACCTACCTGGTTAAGAAATGTAAAATAAGTACATAAATATACTGTCTGCTGCACTTATGTATGTGCAGTCTCTGCTGAGTTACCAAGTGCTTTAAGAAATTTCAGATTTACAGGAGCCAAAACTGTAAATTCTGACATACACACATGCACCATGTATATACAATATATACAAATAGTAAGGAAAGCATAATGATATAAAAATGCTATCACATATACTAATAACAAAATCAAACATGGTGGCATGATTCAGAAATGCATAAAATTAGCAAAATCCGCAGTGGTTATCAGCTATTGTGAATGCCAGGATTTCGCCGATTACAGGAGCATTTGTTTATGTTTATTTGGTAACCAATGTAGTGAACTCTAAAAGTGAATTAATTTCAGGCACAACACAGCTGAATAACATCACAGTTGGTCAGACAGTTGAGAACAATAATACAAGAATGACAAAAGAGAACAACAGTATAGCAATTTCAAACAAATTAATATCAGTATATACGTTATTTAAAACAATGTACTAATGTGGAGTACTGACTGCACTAAGATGATGGAAGCAGCAAAGGCAGAACAGCATAGTTAATACCATCTTTGGAGCCACTGTGCATGATGCTGTGCATTGTCACCTGCTGCATCACAGAAGGGCCCACCAGTGGTTAACACAAATTCACCTCAATGACCAGGACAATGTTGACTGCTATCATCTAGACAGACACACCATATGGGAGCTAGAGGAATTGTGCCACCCTTGCATAGAATCAAAGGGGATGTATGTCTGACACCAGGGAAATGCTGCCAGCCCAGCTATCTGAAATTTTGTAAATAATTATATCTCACTTGAAAATGTTAATAAGATTTATATAGAAATGTGACACTGCCAGCCCAGTTATCTGGAATTTTGTAAATAATCGTACGTCATTTGTGAATAGTAATATGATTCATATGCTTGTCTTACAAATGTAAGAGAACTGTATGTTATGTACTGAGCTTCAAGAATCTAACCACAGTGTATGGTACTGGAAAAGAACAGAAATGTATATAAACTATATACCTGTACAATGTATGTGTTAATAGTAGAAGCTGGAACATAGAGTTAACTTGCAAACCCCTCAAGAAGAAAATAAGTTGGAAGTAAAGTGTTTTATGATTGTGTTAGCTCAGTTTCAGTGCAGCAAGCAGACACAATGTCTAGAGCTAGAGGTTTTCCTAGTGTCTTGAAACATAAATAATTACCAGGTTTCAAATGTAAAACTGTTTAACTGTTTTTTTTTTCAGTTCTGAGCAAACATCTGAGAGATGTGTATTTTTCACAGAGAAATGTCAAATTTTGTTAAGTTTCTGTTAGCCTGGGAACTGAAGGCAGGTGACAAAGAATGACGTCATCCAGGCTAACCCAGCAGTAATGTTTTGATATTAATTTGGTAACTCTCTCAGAGACTGTGCATTTTGTGTCTTGTCGTTGGCCTAGCACGAACATCCACTCATCTGCATTTGCCTTGCCCTGTAAGTAAGTTATTTATGGCATACTATCTTTTAGCTATAGACAGGAATATAGTAAAGATTAGTTTAGATGTTTTCTGCATTTATTTGAGACTGTCCTGCAATGTTGTTATAAAATATTTTCTGTAATTTTGAACTCTGTAGTTACTGTGTTCTTTGAGTATTGTCTTGCTCTTGTATTATTTATTATTAAATATATTTAAACCTTTTAATTGTGGCTGGTTTGTTTACAGATATTTAAGCTCTTAGAGTACTTGCATATGTATTTGGTGACACTGTACAGGCCACTCCTAAATAGCCTTGAAAGTCTTGGTCACACTTACCATTTGGATTAATAGTAACATTACACAGTAAGATTGGGCACTCTTTGGTAAGAGCCATAAAAGTAGTTGATAAGTAGTGGCTGGTGGCAGCTAGTACTACCTTATGGTCTGGGCAGAATGGGGCATAGCTAATAAACCTGTGCCAGCCTTTCCCAGGTGTGTGTTTGTGTTTGTGTATAAATCAAATATCAACGTGTGTGTATGTGTGTCAGCTACTTGGGCAGGGACATGAAGCAGGGGTTGGACAGAGAGGGTGCTGTAGGTTTTGGCTTGGCCACTCACTTGAGATCTCGACCCTATAGCTGTGCCAGTGGGGAGTCTTACTGGGGATCTGCAGAAAGAGAGAGAAACCAGCCCCCAGACTGACTGTGATCTCTGTGTGCTCTTAAGGGAAATTGTATTTTACTGTGTGTGTACTTGTCATCCTCCCAATGTGTATGTCCCTCACTAGTGCTAGTGGTGGGAATTGAGGCTCCTTGATTACTGAGCCAATGCAGGGGTGTCACAGTGTGGAATACCAATCCCAGTGGACATGAAGTTTTATGCAGTATTAATTATTCTTGCTACAAGGACTTTTCAGCATTTGACGCGAGACATGTTAGGAGTTTCACTGTTGTCAAAGTTGCACATCCTATTCCAGTTCTCTGATGTGGTGCTGCAGCATGTAGAGGAGCATACATGGTCTCCAAAGAAAGCAGATAACGGAACCTCCAGTATGCACACATCTATGCCATAACCTAATTACCTGAGAGTACAGCTACATTGCCATCAAAGCTCCAACTGCTCTACATGGTATCTGGTATATATTAACCAAAGAGGCTTCCATTCCATCAACTGTCAGATGGCATGCAGTGCACATGGCATTATACATACTTCATCTGTACACCATTCAGGCAGTTCTCCATGAGTCTCATATTTGTCACACATGCGACCTATACTGGTGCTTTTTGCTGGGTGACTTCCCACAGAGTCTTTTAGTGGATAGGTACACACACAGAGTACTTCATAATCTGGTCTCATGAACACAAGCAGCAGACCACTTGTAATTGGGTTTACTGTTGTATGGAACATGGAGAAGATGGTGCATAGCAGAGGTTCCTCACCAGAAAACTTCAGGGCCGCAATCATCTACCTTACAAAGATAGGCTAAAAGCCCTGTCCCTCTACACAGTTTCATACAGACTCCTCAGAGGTGACATCTGTCTGGCATACAAAGCAATCTGAGTCCCCACCTTGATGGGACTGCTGCATATCCACAAGACAAGCTCCACTCAAGTAACCCACATGTGCAACCTCAACCTGGCCTGTGACATCAATAGAACTTGGTGGGACAGATTTATGTCCCAGGGACTCCTCCATATGTGGAATAGATTCCCTCTCCATGTCAAGCAGAGTACTTCATTATCCCTTTTCAAGCGCAACCTACATAACTGGATGGGAAACAGAAAATACACCCCTGGGATTCCACCCGTGTCCCTGCTGGACAGCGGCTTTGGGTGCCGACTTATCTAAACATGGGCTAAACTCTTGGTTAGGCTTATAAGGCCTCAGGGCCAATAACCTAGTAACTTCCTATGATCCTATAACACCACAGTGTTACAGAATACAACATCATTGAATGTGTTCAGACTTCTGGAGGCCCACTTCTTCTGCTTGGATACATTGGGTATTGGACTGAAGTAGGCTCCGGAGACCTGCAGCAAGATGTCAGTGGTCTGCACTACGCCACATAACATGATGTTGCAAAAGTAGTTCCAAAGTTGGGACACCTTAGTTCTGACAGACTTAATAGTGGCAACAGTAGAGACGGAGTTAGGTGAGGAGTTGTCAGAAAAGCCAACAGAAGCAGTACCCCATGTGAGGCAGACAAGGGGGCAATATATTGTGACACTGGCAATGAGACACTGTCTAGTCCACAAATATAAGGTATGACAATAAAAATACAAAAAGAAACTGATGCATGCAGTATCACGCCCAGGCTATGTAGCATATTACGCTGACTGGCCAAGCTGTGTATCAGATATTATCACATCCACACAGGCAAGAGGGTTGGGCAAGTTACAGTCATCATCATCATCTTCTGCACAGATGGGCTAGGACCCAGTGACAGGAGACAGGAATGCTAGCACAGGTGGCCCATGGGTTGTGGACATACATCTCAACCATTTAGAGCAAGACATCTGGACAAAGCCATAAATAAAAGTACGACACAGGCCCAAAAATAGGGACAATTTTTAAATATTGCTCTTGCAAACTTAGAAAATTGATAGAATAACAGGTTTTGCATTAGCATGCATTTTCTGAAGGGTATGAAGTCTGAAGCTAAAATGTCTGTCATTATTTTCGAACTTTAGTCTTTAATGATTTGCTCCTAATTTGCCAAAAAAAAACAAAATTTTATGAAAAACAGACAAGAAATACGAGTCAAAAATCTAGACAGTCTGCGGAAATCTGTACAGTTAAGAGGTATGGTTGTGGAGGTAACAGCCACACACACATGGTGATCAGGTGGAGCTTCCGTATATGATACTCTGGCAGAGTGTACCATGTGGTCCTGTAATTTTAGGTCTAGAGGCATCGGGAATGGCATATTACATCAGAAGCATGCAGGGGAATATCACTGTGGCCCCCAAATAGAGTTCCAGTAGAATGTTCGCATCTACAACCACAGGAACAGGTACAAGTAGGTGTTGCTCATGGTAGAGTAAAATGGGAGTATGATGACAGTGAACTGCAGAACCCTGAATGGCTTCTCTGGAGGGGTGTGCCCACTTTAGAGCTGGATGAGCATCAGCCTAAACATGGGAGTGTTCATACCCAAGAGTGGAGGTAGCCATAAACAATATGGACAACAATGCTGTCTCTGGAATAGTATGTGCCATCTCTGTAGTCTGGCATGTCATCATACAATGCATATCTGTCCACTAGCACAGATACAGCAGCCAAATGCACACATCATCATGAAGGAACAAATGGTTGACACCTGGGCCATCAATGCCCTCCACAAGCATGATTGCTCCAAGTCATATATGTTATGTCGTCTGCATGTATTGCAGGAGGTCAGAAAGTCACTGAAGCAGATACAGTTCCTTACTCAGACCATGCAGCATGTTCAAAATGTCTGACATAGAATGAGTAATATCCATATTTGTCTGAATCATACCCTGTACATCCTCTGAATAATGCCAAGGATGAGGCCCAGGTCTGAGAATGTCCTGGAATAATGACTGCAACAGACACAACGCTTTTACCTCTTCCCTATGCTGGATGCATGCATTTCGGCATTGCTGCATCTCTCTTGTAATGTGTGGTGGTGACCCCTGTGTAGCTAGAGTGGAGCTGACATGGATGGGACATCCTGCACTGAACATAAGGGATGCCAGAAGTTCATCTCACCCATGTGCCATCACCTTAGCTGTGGGTGAAATGAGTCTTTCTCCCACAGCTATCATTGCTGACACTGCCATGGTGTCACTGAACTGTGCCATATGCACGTGGCATCAATGCCACCCTCAAGTAATCCATTAACATCAGGCATGCTCCAATCTAATACAGATAATATACTTGTGACAATGCTGGAAAACAGTTATGGCTTTCACCACCATGTAGCACACAGACAACTACACGCCAATCATATAAATATAGCCTAATGGGCACATTCACAACTTATTGCTCTTGCATCCGCAATGTGTCTGGATGACAGATATACATATATGTTTGTCTGGGTAAAGTAGGCATAGCTGCAAGTCAGTGTCCTACAATAATGGCACATGCCACTACTAATCTGGTGCCTGCAGATAAACAGACAGTCATCTCCAGGCCATTTCCTACATCAAAACCATCAAAAGATATGAGGATTCACTCATCTTCCCAGGTGAGGGATACCAAGAATGCCTTCACCTCAGTGAAACAACTCTGTCCTGGTGGTCCTCCCTGTGATAACTGGAGGTACTGTCAGCACAGCTAGCTAGAATTCCGTAAATAATTATATGTCATTTGTGAATATAAAACTGATTTATACAGGATGCTTGTGTTACAAATTAATTAGAACTGTATGTCCTGTGTATATCAAACTGATTTGTACAGATGTTTGTGTTGAAAATGCATTCGTAAAGTACTTGTGTTTGAAATGTATCCGCAGTGTGCACTACTGGAGAGAAGAGAAATGTACATGTACTATTGTAATTGTTTAAATGTATATGTTTTAACAGATGAAACTGGAAGGTTAACCTCAGTCCAACAAACTTTAAAATATATCTGAAATTAAATCACTTTATGGCCCAGGCCAGAAACACGCATTCTCACAGGTTTCAATGCAGCCAGAGGCTAGGAAGCTTTCTGCATTGTCTTTGGGGTGAATTAATTACAAAAGCCCTTGTGTGTGTATTTTTCCAGGTAGATGCTAAATCCTGCCAGCTTCCAGCAACAGGGGGTTTCATGAGAAACTAAAAGTCAAATGACCTGAAATGATGACATTGTGCAAGCTATCCCAGAAGTAACATTTTAGACATTATTTTGAGAAGTCTCTTAGTGAGATAGAGCATTTTGTACTCTATCTTGGGCCTGACAACAAGAAGGACCATTCATGACATCATCTGCCTTGCTCTATTAAGTAAGTTATTAGGGAATAGTATAATTATCTTAGATTCAGTCAGGAATATAGTGAAGCTTAGTTTAGATATTGTTTTTCTTTATTTGTCTGAGCCTATCCTTCAATGTTACTTTAAGTATTTCCTGTGATTTTGAACTCTGATGTCACTGTGAATATATACTTAGTATTTTCTTGGACTTTTATTATTAAATATATTTAAACATTTAATTGTGGTTGATCTTTGTAGAGCTATTTAAGTTCTGAAAGTATTTGCATATTTATTTGGTGACACTGTGTGGGCCACTCCTAATAGCCTTGCTTTTGGTCAGACTACCATTTGTATTAATATTAATTTCACTCAGTATATTGGGTACCCTTGGAAGAGCCTTAAGGTATCTGGCAGGAGTGTCTGGTGGCAGTCATAACTACCTTACAGTCTGGCCAGAAGGGGGCATAGCTAGTAAACTTGCGCCAGCCTTTCCCAGGTGTGCATGTGTGTGTGTGTGTGTGTGTGTGTGTGTGTGTGTGTGTGTGTGTGTGTGTGTTTCAGCTACTTGGGTAGGGACACGAAGCACTGGCTGGACAGAGAGGGTGCTGGAGGCCTTGGCTTAGACACTCCGCTGAAATCCGAACTCTATAAGCTGTGCCAGTGGGGAGTCTTATTGAGGGTCAGGAAAAAGAGGGTGAAACCATCCCCAGACTGACTGTGGTCTCTGTGTGTTCTTAAGGGAAATTGCACTTGATGCACTAAGGTGCATCTGGAAATACCATGTGTGTACCTGCTGTCCTCCCAGTGAATGTCCCCCACAGTGCCAGTGGTGAGGGTTGAGTCTCCTTGATTACTGGCCAGAGCTCGGGCATCTCACTCCCTCAATGGTCAACCTGCCTCTGCCAATTTCCTGCACCTTGATCTTGACAAACAGTAACAAATTTATGATTCTGCTCTAGCATCCTATTATGGCTACACCACCTCCTGCCATACCTGGACCTAGAAGGCATTGTTTACTTTACCCTTCTAATGGATATGCATAAATCTGTGTATAGGACCTGTAATAGCACCTCTGTCTACTGTGTGCAAACTTTGCCAGCATTGCTGTGTCTTCAGTCTCATGACAAGATATGGGTTATTATGCATGTGGATCAATTTGTGTTTGCATGACTGTCCATTCCAGTTAACAATTGACCCAATACTGCCCTCAGCCTACTTTCAGTGATTACAGCCCTGTGTACCACTATGTATACCTATTTTACCACTGTGCCATTGTGCAACAGCAGTGGGCATGTTACCTCTGCTTTCTGGCTCTTGGACCTCTGCTAATAGCACAGTCTATGCCTGATGTACTAGAGGTTTCATAGCCACTGTAGCATGTCACAGTCCATGTACACTGTTGTGAACCTTAACCAGCAGGAGAGTGAGTGGGCCTGACTTTGTCACCTGTGCCCTAAATGGTTTAGCCAGACTGCAACCTTTCCTGCTCTGTCTTCCTTACAGTATCTGGTTGCAGTAGTGTAGCAAGGATGGGGTGAAGGGGGCATGTGCCTCAGGGTGCAACCTGTTAGAGGGTACAATCTGCGTGCCATTCCTGCATTCTTTCAGTACCAGCATTTCAGAAAATAGAAAGCAACTTTTTTGTGCTGTTGCTGAAGGATGTGCTTCAGACTACTATGAATAGTCTACTGGTGTGCCTTTTTTTTGCTCTTCACTATCAGCAAGAGGGCAGGACACTAGATCGGGAACTAGCCAGCAAGAGGGTGGGGCACTAGATTAGGAACAAGCCAGCAAGAGGGCATGGCACTGAATTAGGAACTAGCCAGCAAGAGGGCGGGCACTAGATCAAGAATGAACCTGCAACAGGGCAGGGCACTAGATCAGGAACAAGCCAGCAACACCTCTGCCTGGTTGCAGCACTCATCATGTCATTTCCCTGTCATGCACTGCGGAGTGTTTTATGATCACACACACTCCTCTTCTCATGTATTGCCTCTCTTGCTTCCACTGCGCGCTGGTGGTCAGTGCAGTCCAAACACCCACCACTAGTAGTCCTGTCTGCTGTCAGTTTGTCTACAAGGCAGTATATTCTGTCGTCTATATTCTCAATCTCCAAGTTTCTTTTCAAAACAATATCCTCCAAAATATAGTGACTGCAGTTTTTATCATGATAAAAATGAACTTCATCGTGCAGTAATTATACTAATGAGATGAGCTTTAACCTCTTGGCTTTGTAGCTCAAGGTTAGAACACTAGTCTTATAACCCAGCATCATGAGTTGAAATCCCTCAAGGGCCAATAGCGTCTACTTTTCCTATATGTAGAATGGTAGGAGTTTTTATACATGTTTCTGTGTCTCAATAGATACCTTGCTAGCCTTTGGTCGGAAAGATTAAGAGTTTGATCCCCACTTGTGAAGAGTTTAACCTTCTATCAAATGGTAACTGAATGACTTAATTGATATTTGCAAATTCACCCTAGATTGACTGGTCCAGTCCTCCTTAAAAAGAGGTACAATCTAAAGGTAGAAACTGGAAGGTGTAAGAGGTCATGAGATTCAGTTTACCTTGTATTAACTATGATCTTATTTAATGCAGTTATCCCTGAATCACAGCTATAACAAGATACATTATTAGCTTAAACCTGTCTTTATTTGGGCTGGAAGGTCATATATAGTGTAGGCGTATGCACAAACACTGCAAAGCCTATCCATGCTACTGTTAAGTTATGCTGCTACAGTGCATCAGTCTACCATATTGCTCAGTGGTGCTTATCACATGGTGTTCAGTACGTGTGGCCTTCCACACTGAGCTGTCATTTTTCTCCATTACAGACCCACAGAGTGGACATGGCCTGTTGAAAAACTGAGTTCAGCAAGCAGAGAATGTTAAATATTCCTTTACCTGCTGGTCAGGAACAAGCTGAAGAACTTCTTGAGGGATTATGAGAGCCCCCTTTCTAAAACTAATGCTTGGCACCAGGTTGCCAGGGTATTTGGTGATGTCACAGACGTGACACATTCTGGCAAGCAGTGCAAGCTGAACTATGGTGACTTGCAGAGGTCCCACCCAGACGGTCTCTACCAACAGGAGGAAGAGCGCAGCAAGATGGAACCACCTTATTATTATAAAATTCAGTACTCGGTTTGGTGCTGTACATTAGGTCTACAACCTGTAGCTGTAACTGCCGCCTGTTGCTACGGTTATGCTATGTTGATTGCTGCTTGTTTTACATTTTCCAATGATCCAGGAGATACAGGCAATCGCCCATCTCAGGAAGCAAGTGGCAAGGTAAGTCTAATGTATTGTTGCCAGGCCAGTATATACTATCTGAGTGACATTTAACATATTTTACTAATCTGTTGTATTAGTTTTCTCAATTTTTCTTGGGGAGGGGTTCAGTTTTGTTTATCTCCACTTAGTTTCTTCTTCTACAGGATCAGCCATGCTGAAGATGTTACTGCAGTCTCATATACCATGCCTACTACTAGGTCCCCAAGCAGTCCTCAGGCCTGCCTTTCTGCAGGGTGACAAAGGTCACCTAGTGACAGTTAACCTGGAGGTCTCAATACAACCCCTGCAGTCACTTCTCCCTGGAGGGTGGGGGGGTGAATGCGCCTTGTCAGCAGTAAAGGGTCCTTTCTGGTCATATAGTGGGAAGTGTAATGGTTGGCAAAAACCAAGGAAGATCAGCAGCTGGAAGCCTGCATTGGCACACTTCTTGTGTAGCTGATTATGAGGCACAGTCAGCTGGCTCCATCTGTTGGGGAACCAAAGATTACTGACATCTGGGTGGGGGTCACTTCTGGGATGGTCAAGCAGGCATTCCTCTTTCCTCCCTACCCCCTACAATTGTGTTTTCTATCCTTATGTCACTCCCTGACCAATTTTTATAGTACAATCTTCCCCAATCAGCAGCCGTCACTCTCTTTCGGTCCCCATCTCTCTACTGTTGCCTCCCCTTTATGTGTCATAATCTTGCCTGTCAGTCTCTGTCTGCATTCTACATTTGTTAATCTGCCCCTAGCTCCTTCCCTTTACCTGCCATCATATCTATTCTGCCCTCTACCTTTCCCTCTATCATCTACAATAAAAAAGCAGGTACCCATAGCTATAAAAAATTATACCCCTCTTTCCACCACCTAACTTCATTTTCTGATACAGTTCTGTGTGCTCCTCTGCTTGCCATCCACCATTCCTGCCTTTACCATCTCCCCTTTTCTACTTCACTTATACAACATGACATGAAACTTCTCTGAGCTGCCCTTCTATAGGATGCCTACAAGTCCATGTCACAGGTCTGGAGTGCTCTGATGCACAGGTGAACATGCATGTCATTGGTAATGCCACCTAACACTTTCCCTTGCATCATACGACTTCACATAAAGTAGTCACTCCAGCAGCAAGATTAATGCTGTTTTTGTGTCTGTGATAATTCATTATACAGCTCTGTCCACAGCATGACAACTCTATGCTCACACTCATGCATGTCTAATCAGTACCGAGCCAACCTGAGCTAAATTCATCATGCTTTTTACCTCTGCACAGTGACGGTACATTTTTTATGTGAATATCCCCGTATCTCCAGAATAAAGGTCTGCAGAGAAACACAGACTGGAAAACTAGCAGAATTACAGTAATAAGACACTGCAAGTTTGTGAATGCTATATACTACAGGATAGCATGCAAAGAAAAATATACCTTTAAATAACACAAAGGGTGGATTGCTATATGGTAACCTATCATTTTAGATATGGTAGTGTGCAGGCCACAGTTTTGAAAATATTACAGATAAACTGGTCTGCATGTCCTTATACATATTTTAAATGTTTTATTCCAATGTTTTTTCCTATCTGAAGCCACTGTTGCATAAACCTATGTTTACTTTATATGATTATAAAAGATTTTGTTAATTGTCAGAGACTCTGGGTATTACAGAGACTCCAGACAATAGGGTCTAAAAACAGAAGCAAAGAAAAACTCCATTTTTTTTTTCTGCGTAGTTCTTTGAAGAAAAAAGATAAAACAGCACATATATTGAGGGAGGTTGGCAAAATCGTTAAGGTGTTTACAGGCACAAGGTACAACGGTTGATTCTCAACATTAACACAGAAATTGGCTCGGCTTAAAATGGCCCAAAAGAGCAGCTAACCTGTGAGATGGTCTTGTCTTACTCCTGCTGATTAGTACAATAATCTGCAAGTTTTGGCAATTCCCACAGAAAATATACTGCAAGTCAGAGCAATATGAAATTATATGCTATTCATAGGGCATACGTACCATTTGTTTCACTTATCTTTTCATCTCTGTGTTTCCTGTGGTGCCGGAAAAAGATTAAATCTACTAGGCAGATGCAAACTAATTCTGACTGCCTCCACTACATGAGTAGAATGAACAAAACTGCAAAACCATAAGCATATAGAATGTAAACAAGATGCCACGAATGCTTTGGAATACAGTCTCCCAGCTCTTCTCCCAGAATATACCCCTTATGAACTCCTCTCTCTTTACAGGATAAATTATTTGGAATTCTAGGGCATTTGTCACGGTTACAGTGGGTGAGTTTGACAATCTGCGTCAATTACCTGAAGTATAGTAGAAAATGAATTTTAAGCCTGTCTAATCTTCCCTGTTCTTTGTGGTTTGTCTTTCCAGAGTATACCTGGCCTCAGGTAATGCAAATAAATATTTAAAATACACAGCCAGTACAAAAGCAAAACTATTACAACATTAGACACTTGGCTATTCTATTTGAAATCTTCAGGGGAAAGTTAATATTCGTTGATGGCCTTCTGCCATCTGTGTATCCTAACTCCTTAACAGGGCTAGTACAAACGCAACGCTTTATTATACAGTTAGATACTCAGATATTCTATTTGAAGTCTTCTAGTAAAGGTTAACATTCATTGCTTGCATGCACACCCACAAACAGGCACAAACACACACCACTGAAACATCTGTACCTGCACATACAACATAGCCATGCAATAAAATATTAACAACAAGTTGCAGCATGGAATATTTGACATATTACTTGTGTTCAACAGCACCCATAAGCCAAATGTACTCTGATTACTGTGGTATTGATAAAGCTCTTGTATTTACAATGCAAAGCAGCAAAACTCTTTTCCTGAATACGCTGACAGATCATAATGTGCATGCTTCAGTTCATACTTCTCGCCTCTTAGCACAGAAAAATATAAATATTTCTCTTATAAACTTAGAATTTTTACAGAATAGCATGCTCTGCATTACCATGTGTTTTCTGAATTAGAAGTCTGGGACATATACGCGTCATTAATTAGTGACTTCAGTCCTCAATGATTTGCCAGAAAAATGATGAAGAGATGAAAAATATGAGGCAAAAATCTAGACATTCTGCAAAATCCTGGAGAGCTGAGAGGTTTGCATCAGTTAAGGTTATGGAAAGAAAGCATCAAAAAGCTAGCAGGGACTCACCCAACGCCTTACTTAACAAGCTATGAGCAAGCAGGCAACAAAGACCAAAATATGTTCATATTTGCAGTGGTTTGTCACTGCTGTGGCTTTCTTCATGAAATCCTTAAGCGTGGCCAAAAAGCTGGTCTTTTTTACCAGAGATGGGTAGTGCATGATTGGAATGGGGAGGGGTCTAGGTATCCTGGGAAAGTTTTATTGGCAAAACAGTCAAGGTCTGTGGTATCAGTCCTAAAAATTATCGAAGATGAACTTCCTATCAGATAACTAGCTACTTGAAAGCATGGGTGCGACATGCTAAGCGCTCTGCGAGGTCCCCTTCTGCTTCATTAACTTAAGCATTCTGTTCTTTTATTCCTCTTTAGTTTTTCTCTCTGTCACCCAGACTACAGACTCACTAATACAACTTGTTAAGGATGTTTTCAGTTTAACTTAATTAGCTACTGCATTCTTATTTTCTTTCTTTCATCTCAATCCTCTTCCTACCTCCTTTGCCAAATTAATTTTAAGTTATATATTTTGCCCTTCCTCGTGTAGGTAAACCCAGATATATTTTAATCATTTTATTAATATAATTTTAATTACAGCTACCTCTTATGTCTACTGGTTGAGTTCTTACAGGAACCAAATCATAGGCACAAACCATAGTTGGTATAGTACTGAAGTTAGTATTAGTATCAAATCATTACGACTACTGAGTGCCCACCTTGCTGGAAAAAGTTGTTAGATCCCTTTAAAATTAATGGATCAGGCCTATCATGCAAAGTGCCATGTCGGTATTGCTGCTTAACGTTAAGTGTTTAAAGAAACTAAAGTTAGGTATCGTCGTGACTCATATCGAATACGAATTAGATACTTAAGATTATCTGGAGGCATGGATCTACATGCTGGTCTGAATACAAACTCTCCCATCGACACATTTCAAAAGGTGTTACGTCATATGTCTAAATAGAACCCTATGCTATGCTATGTACACGTATGAAGGGAATGAAAATTATCCAAACTAATGACCATAGTATATGTAAGAAATCTGAACACCTGCAAGCTTTTGTTGATTCCTATGATCCTTACCTATCAGTAGCAACTGGAACCTTGATAAAATCCCTTTTCAGAAGTAATAAATTGTTTGCTTAAGACTATAGAATGCTGCACTTAAACAGGCCACATAAGGCATGCAAGAGGCGTGCGTGTCCATTGTCACCAAGAAGCACATCAACTGCAGTAGTCTCTTACTGTGACATACACGAGTTCTGAGGCAGTATACAGCCATATCAGAATGCTTTAAATGCATTACCATAGATTTTGATGTTTGCTGTAGTTCTTTAGGAATTATCAAATATGTTTTCAAAGTAGCAACGCATGTAACTAAAGGTTGTGCACTTCTGATAAGGGGCCCTATTATTAACGCCCTTTTGTAGTATCAGAGCTGATGCAAATTGGTTGGGGTCCTATATTACTGTCAAACAATGCATGTGTGGTAGGTACTCTCAGATGGATTAGGAAAAGTAACATCCGAAACAATCTGCCTAGAACATTCCAGAGTGGATTGGGACAGACTCATTGATACCTCCGTACAGCTCTTTATAGTTGCCTGGCCTTAGCCAGTTGGCATCTCTACCTAACTGACTTGGGAAATAAAACAAAACAGACATGGAAAAGTACTTTAGAAAGAGTGCTAGCATTTCCTTCCTCAAGCACCATCTCTTTTGGAACACTTGCAAGCTGGATTAATAACCATTACGCCACTTTTGCTGCACAGTTAAACACTGTAAAACCACTGTTAGAGATATCTTTGGGTGATACGTTTGACAAATCTGGACCAGGATACTATTAATCAAGGTATTCTAAATCCTGGCCAGCACATGACGAACCATCTCCCATTATTAAATGATTAAATGAGCTGCTTTGTGAAAATGAGTTTAGAAGGTAGCAAGACACCAATCATTTTTTTTTAAAGTGAACCATGTCTGTCATATCTGGATGTATTGTAAATTAAAAGCATTAAAGTTCCAATGGGACAAAGCATTGGCAAAATATTCATCAATCAAGTCTCTGGGTAAGTACAGGAAGCTCAGAAACGAGTGCAAAAATTCTGCTGAGAAACACAAGAAATGTTTCTTTGAGGACAGCCAACACAGTTCAATGTACTCTGAAGCTTTTTAGAGTAGCATATCCTGGAAGGCAGCAACCCCAGTCTCAATAGATAAAGAAATTGCTAAATTATTCAGGAATCATTTTGGAAGAACTGTTCCAGCTGGTACCTGTTATACACAAGCCTGTCATGACAATCATGGTGTGACAGCAAAATACATAAGTAAATAAATATATAAATTCTTCCTAAAGGAATTGAGTACTGTTCGGGTATGAGTACTTCCCTCCAAAGTAAAGTGTATGAGTACTGCAGGGTATGGTGGTATTTCACTCAATTTCATAAAACCTACTTTTCACTTTGTGCCATACCTCAGATAAAGCTCATAAAATATTAGAAAGTTTAGGTACCTACCTGGCACTAATAAGTTCACATTACAGGGTCAGAGGCAAACATTAGACTATTAGATGGCTAGCCAATGACCAGATAATGACAAGGGTGAGAATCAAAGCCTGTACCTTGTGCTGGTA
Source organism: Protopterus annectens (assembly GCF_019279795.1). Lineage (NCBI taxonomy): Eukaryota > Metazoa > Chordata > Ceratodontiformes > Protopteridae > Protopterus > Protopterus annectens. Next base: position 1,921,434 of record NC_056732.1, read on the forward strand.
AAGTAAATTCCTTAACCATTATGCCAACTCCAACTCTTTGCAAACATGAAGCCAAATGTCCCTAAGAGTGTTAGGCCTAAAGCAACCTTAAATGCACTGGCAAAATTCTTGGAATGAATAGTCCATCTACATTCAACTAATTACATTGCATCTTACGACACACTAAGTAACACTCAAAATGGTTTCATGAATGGCTTTGTCTAATTATGTTACTACTGACATTTGCCAATGATGTAAGACAAGTGTTTAGAAATGAACAAATGGTACTGGGCTTGTTCCTGAATATGTCTAAGGTATATGATACTATTAACCATGCATGCTTTGTGGACATATTATCTGTACTAGATATGTACCATAACACTCTAGCTTGGTTTAAGAGTGTTATTTAGCAGACATAATTTACTGAGCTAGCTGGTAAACAGGAATTTTCAACAACATGAAGGGGGAAAGTTCTAAAGGCTCAGTTCTCAGGCGACTCCTTTTCAGCTTGTATACATACTCCCTACTTGACCACTGTGGAGACGTCCAGGCAGTCCAGTATGTAGATGATACCGTACATCTGTATTTGACTGAATCACATTCAGTAACCCACAGGAACTCAGATCTGCTTTTTTTTAGTTTGGCACCTTACTTTCAGGACTGATGACTCCTTTTAAATGTTAGGAAAATGTAACAAGCTGCAAGATTAGATCATCCACAAAATGTTACCTTGTGAACTCGTGTCTCCTTGCTCCCTATCAGAAGTGCTAGCGGCTTTCCCTCTTCATGATTATGCTCACCCAATAATAAATCAGGCTTAGGTGAGCCAAGCAAGTGACTGTAAGCCAAGATCTGCTTTTATCATTCATTCAGTCATTTTCTGATATCCACTTTATCCTATTCAGCACTGCCAACCAGTTGTCATAATGGTTAAGGTCTTCATCTCCCAAGCACAAACTTTGAGCCTGACCTCCGGCCAATGCCTGTTTGGAGTTTGCATGTTCTCCGTGTCTCTGTGGGATCCCTCCTACCTCTCAAAAATATGCTGTTTCCATCTCAGTATAGTCGGACATAAATCTAATCAACCTGCTAAGCATGAGTCAGTAATTGCTACACTAGGTGTAGCTTCGCTGATAGGCTGGAGCTTGGAAGTGGATGACATGATGGTATGGAGAAGGCTGGACATCCTATCCAGGAGACAAGATGGAAGGGCAGTGTAGCAAAACCACTTGGCTTGGGATCCCAAGTCTACTACTCAGGAGGAGGACACGCTAGAAATGGTGTGAGAATTGTGGTGAGGAAGAGGCTTCAGAAGACAGTAAGGAATGTCATCAGAATTAGTGACAGACTCATGCAATCAAACTCCAGTGTAAGCATTGGGCACTATTCATAATCTCAGCCTATCTCCCACAGCAGGGTTGTGATAGTGAGAAAAAGAGTGCATTCAGACAGCAGTTTCAGGACCTACTAGATAAAGCAGGACAGCAGGAACTTGTAATGGGTGACCTGAAGGCACATATTGGAACAGACAAAACAGGATACGAGGACTGCCTTGGTCCACGTGAGTGGAACAACAGGAATAAAGGAGAAGAGGTAATTCTAGACTTCTGTCTGGAAAAGAGCTTGACAGCAGCCAACATATGGTTCAGAGAGAGAGAGAGAGTCACAAGATCAGGAAGAATTCCTCCTACTAAGGAAAGGACACTGGCACAGAATCAGAGATTGCAAAGTCATCCCCAGTGAAACAGTTGGCCCACAGCATAAACCACTGGTTGCCACAATCAGCTGCAAGCAGTGGTTAGAGAAGGCTCTGAGGTCAGCAAAGACCAGGCTGAAGACCTGGAAGTTGACGGGAGAGAAAGCATATCAGTTCAAGGAACTACTCAGGTCTCTAGCACCTGAAAAAGAAGAGGAAATAGTTGGAGCTGAAGAAGACTGGCAGCACCTCCCAACACCAAGTGTCAGGACTATGGAACGGATATGTGGCCGAGCCAGCTATGGAAATAAGGTACTGAAGGAAAGCTGGTGGCTGAATGCAGAAGTACAAAAAGTCATCAAAAGAAAGAAAGCCTTAGGGAAAAGAGGAAGGTGGTAACGCTTTGTAAGGGTATGGACCGAGGTCCAGGTGGCAGCTTCCAAGATGTCCCTGGTGGGAACTCCTCTGAGGAATGCTGTGGAAGTGGATGCTGTCCTAGTGGAATGGGTACAAATAGACTTAGGAGGTGATTTCCCATGTAATCTGTAGCAGAAATGGATACAGTGTGATATCCATTTGGAAATGGTTTGCTTTGGAAATGGGCCTCCCCTCTGCCCCTGAGGCAAAGCTGACAAGAAGTTGGTTCATTTTCCTGAAGGGTTTCATAAAGTCCGGGTAGTATCTGAGCTGTCTGTGCACGTCTAGTGAGTACAGAATTCTTTCCCCCTTGTTTTGAGGGTTAGGGAAGAAGGTGGGTAGATGAATGGCCTGGTTGAGAGTCACATTAGATACCACCTTGGGCATAAAGGAGGGGTTAGTCCTAAGGGAGATCTTGTCTGCATGGAAAATGATGAAGGGCTCAATGGCCATCAGTGCCTGAAGTTCTGAAACCCTTCTGGCTGAGGTGATAGCTAGTAAGAAAGCAGTCTTCCAGGAGAGGTATTTCAGTTCTGCTGAAGCAGCAGGTTCGAAGGGTGGTAAGGTTAGCTTTTCTAAAACATAATTCAGGTCCCAGGCTGGTGTGGGTAGCTCTCTGGGAGGTCTGATATTAGAAGCCACTCTGAGGAATTGTTTAATCAAAGGATGTGAGAACAGGGGCTGGTCTGTATCGAAATGAGCTGAAATGGCTGAGGCATGGATTTTAATAGAAAAGAAGGAAAGGCCACTATTGAGCAACTCTGCTAGGTAGTCCAGGATAAGAAGGACAGAAGGTGGTGAGGAACTGGCCCCTCTGGACTGGCCCCATAGGTTCATAGGTTCATACTAGGCTATCTGCCCGAGGGCATTTACAAGCCTAGCCCATAGTTTTGTGGCTTACACCACCCCTTTAGTATGGGGAACTATACCCATTATTTTGCTGTGCCTCTGTTGAGCAGTGACACTGAGGTAATCCCTGGGGTATATCTGCGATCTCCCATCCATTGGTCAAGATTTCTCTTGAACAAGGCCAGCGAGGTGCTCTGCCTCACATATACCGGGATTTTATTCCACAGCATAGGGAGTCTTTGGGTGATGAATCTATCCCTCCAGCACGTCCTATTAATAGCCGTGTCGAGGTTTAAGTCTCCGCCTTGTGGCTCTGACGGATCTAGATTTTTGAGGTGAAGCATATTCATCAAATCTGGGTTTGACATGGCCTTGTATGTTAGGCAAAGGTCACCTCTGAGCAAGCGGTAAGCGACTGAATAGAGCTGGAGTTCTTTCAGTCGGGCAGCATAGGACAGATGTTTGAGACCCTTTATCCTTTTCGTGAGGAACTTTTGTGGCCTCTCCAGCTGCTGCAAGTGTCGGGTCAGATACATTCCGAATGGGGCATTGTACTCAATCATTGGTCTGATGAGTGATGAGTATAGGGAGACTATGACCTCCCTTGATCTAGATGAGAATCCCTTCATGATAAGGTGGGCAATGTAGAAGGTCTTCCTAACTACTTTAGCTACATGGGTGTCGAATGACAGACTACTATCAACCTGGGTCCCCAGGTCCCTGATAACTTCTTCTGTACTCAGTGGATTGCCACCTATTTGGTAGCTAGGGGTAACCTTGTTTTTCCCGAAGGGTATGACTATGCATTTTTGGCATTTAACTTTAGGCCATGGCTCTGGCACCAGTTATCCGTTTCTGTGAGACCCTTCTGAAGGATATCTGTGTCAGATGTGTTTTCTACTATGGCCCAGTTTGCAGTCATCTGCAAACTTTGTCAGCCATAACCCTCCTGTGTTTGCTTGTACTTCAGAAAAGTAGATGCCAAACAAGAGTGGGCCCAGGACTGAGCCCTGTGGTACACCACTTGTGACAGGCTTTGAGTCTGACATGGCGCCAGCAACTCTGACCCTGTGGGTTCTGTCACTCAGCCAGTTTGCAACCCATCTTGTGATGTATGGGTTAACATTTAAGCTGATGAGTTTTTCAATGATACCCGAGTGGGGTATTGTATCAAAGGCCTTCGCCAGATCGAGGTAGGCTGTATGGACTGCCTTTCCCTCATCAATGGCTTTGGTGACTGTTTCCCAAAAAGTCAACCAAGTTTAGAAGGCATGATCTGCCTTTGACAAAGCCAAACTGGGATGGATCCAAAGTCTGCAAATTCCCTATGTCTTTATTTATGAGGTCCATTATGATCCTCTCCATGGCTTTGCAGATAAGGCTTGTCAAGCTAATGGGGCGGTAATTTCCAGGGTCGGTGGAGGCACCGCCTTTGTGAAGTGGGACCACAGTTGCAGTGCGCCACTCCTGGTGCGTAATGATCCAGAGGTAAGACTATGATTAAACAGCTGTCCTAGCTGTGGGTTTAATTCCTTGTTGAGTTCGTGGAGCACACAGCCGGGGACACCATCAGGTCCCATGGATGCTGTGTTTTTTGCTTTTGAGAGAGCAGTTCTCACTTGGGCGTTGGAGATGTTTGGGGGGCTGCAATCGCTTGGTATAGATATCTCTCCTTTTGGGGGAGGGAGAAGTTTGCACTGAACCTGTCAGCCAGTATGTTGGCAATGTCTGTAGGATCAGTAATCTTCACATCATTTTGAACTAGTTCTGAGCAGAATCTTTTCCATTTCCCCGCATAAGATTTTCTGGTTCTGGGCCTTCTGGCCTCTGTAATAATGTGTAGGACCTGTTTGCTTAACAGGTGACCATTGCTTGCCTTTAGCGTATTAGTCATGCTGACAGTTTGAGAGTCTACAAGTCTGCATGCTGCATTCCCCACCCCACCCCCCCTTGCTTGAGTCAAGAGGTCTGGGATCAGGGGAAGCTGCCTGGGAGGCTGTGATGTCAGGCTGTGCAGCAAGGGGTACCAATGCTGTCAGGGCCAATCTGGAGCTATGAGGATGGTCTTTGGTCCCTCCTCCCTTATCTTGATCAGTACCTTGGGAATAAGAGGCAGAGGAGAGAATGTGTATACGAAGAGAGAGTTCCAGGGAAGGCCAAGGCATCCAGCTTCCATGCGAGGTGGTGATACTCCCTGGTACAGAATTTCTTTAGCTGGTGGTTGAGGTGCAAAGAAAAGCAATCCACCTCCAGATTTCCCCACTCCTGAGTGACTTGCAAAAATATCTTTCTGTGGAGCTGCCATTCGTGGGGGTCCAGTAAGTTTCTGATTAAGTGGTCTGCCAGGGTGTTGTTGATCCCTAGTAGGTATTGGGCTATTAGGTGTAATCCCATGGAGAAGGCAGACAGCTAGATGTTTATGGTTAACCTGCACAGAGGGTAAGATTGGGTCCCTCCTTGTTTGTTGATGTACCACATTACTGTGGTGTTGTCTGTTTTGATAAGGAGAACCCCTGAACTGAGATGGGGTTGGAAGGATGTCAGAGCCTTTTGTACTGCCATCATTTCCTTCTGGTGGATATGTAAGGGAAGTTGCTGGGCATCCCGAAGACCCTGGGTGCACCTGCCTGCAGAGGATGAAGGGAAGACCTTTGTTCTTGGCACAGGCCCCTGCCCACCAGACAAACTCGGCCCTTATACAGGGGATCAGAGGGGGAGAGAGGTATCTAGAGGCTGTGAGTGTTGACACCAAAGGTTCTTTAGATTCCACTGAAGCTTTCTCATGTGAAGCCTGGCCAGAGGAATTAGAAGGATACAAGATGCCATGTACCCCAAGGTTTGCAGGAACTTCCTCGCCATGAGGTGACTTTTGGATGCCAGCTGGGTAAAGTAGAGAGGCAGGAAGCTCTGCATTCCTGGGGATAGGAAGGCCATTTGGGATGCTGTGTCCAGAAAGTGCTCCCAAGAAAATGATCCTCCTGGAGGGTGTTTGCTTTGATTTCTTCTCGTTGATGGTGAACCATAAGGAAGTTAGGAGGGTTTTAACAAAGCGGAGGTCCTGGAGCAGCTTTTCTTTGCACTCTGCCTGAATGAGGCAGTCATCCAGATAAGGGTAAATTTGTATATTTCTCTGTCTGCAAAATGGTATGGCCGGGGCTAAATATTTGGTGAATACCCTGGGAGCAGTAGATAAGCCAAAGGGAAGCACAGAGAACTGAAAGTGTTGTGAGCCTGCTCTGAGGCTCAGAAATTTCTTGCAGGATTCCCTTAGGGGATGTGGAGGTAGGCATCTTTTAGGTTTAGCGTCACTAACCATGAATTGTTTTGTCAGCATAGGCAGCAGCTGTTGCAAAGTTAGCATTTTGAATTTGGGAACCACCAGGGAGGTGTTCTGAATGGATAGATCCAGGATGGGGCACCAAGTGCCCTCCTTTCTGGGAACAAGGAATAGCCTGGAATAAAAATATTTGCCTGTTTAATCTGCGGGAACAGGTTCCACTGTCCCCTGAGATATAAGAGTTTGGACTTGTTTTAATGCCTCTGCCCACTGATTTGGAGGTAAGTCTGGGTACCCTCTGGAAATTGGGAGTTCATTGAAAGTGAATTTGTATCCCTAAAAATGATCTTTAAGACCCATTGGTCCTTTGTTACAGACAGCCAATTTTCTTTGCAGAGGGGCATCCTTCCTCCTACCTTTTTGGTGGATGAAAGGAGGGCAGAGGGGGGAGTGGGAGTCATTGAGAGTTTTTGCCATAGTGGGATGGCTTAGAACTTCCTATCTTTGGGGCAGAAGTGGTTCACTGTTTGGTTCTCTGTTGTCCCTGGGATAGGGGCCTAGGTGGTCTGTCCCTGTGGGGCTTACCTTGCCCCTGTCTGCTAGGTGCAGGAAAAGACCAGTGCTTAAAGGTAAAATTCCTGCTGAATCTAGGAGGTTGAACTTGAAATAAATCTTTTACTGTTTACATTGATTTTGCTTTGTCTTCCATCTTTTTAAGCACCTCTTCTGCTTTTTTTCCAAACAAGCGGTCTTTATCCAAGGGTGCATCAATTAATTTACATTTGACATGATCAGGGAGAGGAAGAAATCTTTTGCTTTAATAGTTCCAAAGTGTGCTGTTGATATTTTAACATATGGAACTGACAGTTGAGTGTTCTAATAGCTAAGGTTGTAGAGGTGTAAACATGTTTTACCCCATCTGTTCAGAGCTTTGGCATCCTTGTCAGAAGGAGTAGGATTCTTTGTAGAACTAGCCCTAGATCCTTTAGGTCCCTGTGTAATGACCTCCAGGTCTGCAGCAGGATTTCTGTACAGGTATTTGTGAGAATCCAGTACTCTGTAATACCCGTCAGGTTTACTGGGAGCAGGTGGGAGCGTGTCCGGGGCTAAGCTGGATTCATGGAAAACAACATCCACCACTTATAAGATGGGGGGATGGCCAGCGGTCTGTGCTGGAGCAGATCTAAAAACTCTCTTAGCCTATTCTTAGACTGAGGGAAGTCCTGAGATTCTCAGTGGAAATGTTCCCTGAAGGTGTGAAGGGTTTCCCCAAAGGAAAGGTCTTCTGGTGGGGAGGCAGAAGAAAAGGATTCCTCTGCATCTGAATCCTCATAAGCAGTCAGAGGGTGTTGCTCCTCTTCAAAATCAGAATAATCAGATTCCTCAGAATCAAGCTATGTCATTAGTTCAGGAGAAGGGTGTCTTTCCTTTTAGAAGTTTTGGTCTTACTGCCCCTGATAAGGGAAATAAGATCTTCTGCCATCTTAAGCATTTTGGCTTGGGGTGGTGGAGCAGGAGTAAGATGGTGGCTAGAGGTAGATTTTCTAGGAGTGACCTGGCTTCTAGGCCTAAGAGTATCCATTGGTCTGAGAGAAATGGTAGTCGGATGAGAAGATGTCGTTTTTTGTCTAGAATCGGTAGTGCGAAAGGCCTCCTTGGAAGCCGGTGCCTGCGTTGTGGCTTCCGGACCCAACCGAGGCAGAGACAACCAAAGGCTTGGAAGACAAAGAAGATTTCTGTGGCATACCAGACTCCAAAAGGGTCTCAGTACAGGCCTGTGTAGATTTCGTATTGGGCATCAGGGGCTGTGAAAGTGCCTCACTGAATTCCAGAGAACTGACGACCTGCTTAGCTGTAGAGTCGTCGGAAGGCTTAGCCTTGTGTGATCTGTCTCTATCTTTATCCCTACATTTTTTCGGAATGTCTACGGATTGCTAGCTGACGGACACCATTTGTGAAGATGGAGGACGAAAATACCTGTCTACAATTAGAGCTCTACGGCGAATGGTTCTCAGGTTAAAGAGGGCACAGAACCGGCAATGGGGGACGTCGTGGTCTGGGCCTAAACAAGTGACACAGTATGTATGGAAGTCTCGGTGTAGGATCTGCTTTCCACAGATGAGACAATTGTTAACTTTTTTGGACATCGGTTAGTGCAAGAAAAAAGGATCCCCAAGGGGTACTTAGCTTTAGATGTTTTCAGTTGTAATCCGAGCTCTGGTAGCGACCGACCGGCACACTTGTGAACTGCTTCTGCTATGGGCTCCACGCCAAGAAAGACTGGTGTAATGGTGTCAGCTGCCTTGCTTTATAGCACTGACGATCTGACGTCAGTCTACAAGCGACAGCAGCTGATGCAGAAAAACACTGAATCTGGTATTCGGGCCACCCGAGGGCTACCACAGGAGGGATAACCCACAGGTGATGACTGCAACAGTGAAACATGAAGAACATCTTCCATGGAAGGAGGAATTTGAATCCAGTGGCAAATGTATCCCTCCTGAACCATGTTTAACACTCAAGTATTTGAAATAATCTGTTAACAAAGATGAAGGAGAAATATATGCCCATAGTCAGGATGCTGGTGATTGCAGAAGAGGTAACCAATAGGGAAGTTAATTCAAAAAGTAAAGACTTTACTACAGCTATGTTACCTTACATTGCAGAGAGTAAGGATATCAAGATGACACCTGGTAAAACTGACAGCTAGTATTAGGTTCTTATGGACTATAATTTAAATTAGGTTCTAGCCTGTTTTGTTTATGAGGGGAAGAAATTTAAAATTACTTTTTGAAAGCAACAGTAAACAAGGTTTTATGAGTTCTAACATAAAATTCAGTATGCTGAAACATGATGCTTACCTACAGTGTAGGTTTATATACGAATACAATGAACTAGCTCAGAAGAGCATAAACACACATAAAAAAAAAAAAAAAAAAAGTGCCAAAACGCTGAGTAAATCCACAACCTTGTAGGAGGGAAAACCAAAACCGTTTATTCACAGACTAAGCACTTTCACCCTATATCCATAGGGCATGATGCCAAGCAAAACTAATTGGTTGCTCAAAGATAGAGTCCTAGAACATGTAAGGGACATTAAAAATAAAAAAGAGACAAGTGTGTTAGCAATGCATGTTATAAAGGAGGGAGCCACACACACCTTCAAATTTCTAGTGTTACACATTATACAAGAAAATAAAAGAGGTAGGAACATGAACAATAAGACCGAAGCCTCAGAACAAGAATGGATAATTAGATTTCAGGCTGACAGACCACCTGGACTAAATAGAAGCGCCTCACTGACGACGGCCGAACCTGAAGCTGGCTCTGCTTGTGCGATATCATCTGATTTGGACCTCGGAGGCCTGTCTTTGTCCTTGCGTCGTTTGTGAACTCCGGTAGCCGGAACCATATCCGACGACATTTTGTAATTAAAACGCCTACCGAAGTAATGAAATGCAAAATCGTACCTTCGTTTAATAGTACGTTGATTGAATCTAGCACAAAACCGACAACTAGCTACGTCATGGTCAGGGCCTAAGCAAGGAATACAGTAAGAATGAAAATCCTTATGAGGTATTTGCTTCCCACATGAAATACAATTATTAACTTTTTCTGACATCGGACTGGAGCAAGAAAAAGTTTCAACGGGGTACTTAGCTTTGAGTAGGAGAAGAAAGTCTTCGGACTGAAGTTTGTTTAGAAAAAATTGTCAGGAGTCAGCCGACCGGCACTTGTGAACTGCTATCACCACACGGCAAGAAAGACTGGAGAACATGGCGTCGGCTGTCAGCTTTGTACTCCTGGCGCTCTGACGTCAGGGAGCATGGCTGGATAGCCGAAGCCGGACCCAGACTTTGGGATTCTGGCCGACCGAGGACTGCCTGCCGGCAGGGGAGAACCCTACAGTCATGACTGCAACAGTGAAACACGATGAAAATCAAGAATGGATAATTAGATTTCAGGCTGACAGACCACCTGGACTAAATAGTAAAGTTTCACTGAAACCTTTTCTCAGGAACAGGGCTTTGAAACATTGATTATTATGTTCAGTCACAACTTTTAACATTTATACATATATTCTACAGTTTTAACACTATCTAACTTTATAGAGCAAGCTTTTACAGTTTTTTTACATACATTTTTAGTCCACTATTTTTTATGATTTGTTTATATAGTGTATGTCTTTTTAATTTTTATTCCAAGATACTGTCAACTGATTGGATTAGACACAGATGTATCATTATTTAAACAAGAGCAGCAGTTACTGTAGTATGTCTGAGGAAGCAGAGAGGGCTCTGTGAAAGCGCTCACATGTTTTATATATTTTTACAATTTTTTATTAAAGTGTTGTGTATTCCAACGAGTTGGTGACTTTTTTTGGAACAACATTTAAAAAGATTCGAAAAAAATCTGTTTAATGAAAATAATCATTTATGTTTTGGACCACAGGGATAAATTGAATACTCCAAGTGCTTATGCCATCTACATTTTTATGTAGTGCAATTCTTCAATACAAATGTACTGATTTAACAAACATTTGTGAAAGGTACTAATGAATGTGCATAGGTATTATACTTTATTATACCCGTTAAGGAGCACAGCTCCAGGTTCCTTTTGTTTTGCTGCTGTGTCTTTTTCTTCCTCCTGGTCTCTCATCCTTAATTGTTATAATTTTCTCACCTTTTGTAGCTTATTCTGTTACTTGCCCTCCAGCATTTTGAAACTGTAACCAGAACTTGCCTGTATATCTAGTAATTTACTTTCTTATTTTCTCTAATACTGATTTTTTTTTTATAATTGTGGCATTGTATTATTTATATAAACTATTAGTATTATTACTACTGTTATTATCATTATTATGAAACTGTTAGAATATTACAGTAATTTGAAATTGTGGCCTAGATCTTACCTGAAAAGTATCCTTAAACCAGTACATCCATCCAGTTATTAAATATATAAATAAATAAATACATAAATGGACAACAAACTAGCAAACAAATAGTAGAAAACTGTGACATTTTGACCCAATATTATCATTTGCCCCTCAAAGGAAGTGGAACTGCTGAAAAGCTTGAAAAGTTACAGTGTGTCATATATCTGAAATCACTAGGGTAGAAGCCTTAAAGGTATTTAGCTACGCCTCACAGTTAGACGTTGCCCGTTCGATTCTCAATTAGAGCGTCTTCTGTGTGGCAACATGCGTGAACGGGTGTTCCTTCGTTGAAGGTTGTGCGTTAGGCCCGGCAAGCCAGCACGTAAAACTCTACTGCCAATCATTAGCGGACCGGAGTTCCACTGTGGCGACCCCTAACCGGGAAAAGCCAAAAGACACAAACAAACAAACCTGAAGAGGAGAAAGACAAGAGAGCAACAAACATAGAGAAGTTCAGTACTTATTATTTTGAGCCTACAAAGAACATGTACGACACGGAACACCAAAATTACACTCTGAATTTGGATTAAAGACAACTTTTTTAAGTAACCTTCTGACATAAAGAAGTGCTTCAAATTTGGTTAAGCACCTCACAGCATTGTTAATGTCCACTCTCATGCTACTGCATAACAATGGCCAGTGACAGCCTACATAAAACAGTTATGAGAAGTTAAAAAACAACTTTCAAAGTTGTTAGGCACTTCACTGACTCGTATGCCAAAATGTATAGATGAGTGACGTGTCTAACAGCTTTAAAAGCTGTTATAATTATTAGATAAATGCTTACCTTCTGATACCCACTGTGTAGCATTAAGAGTTGTATATCTTTTAAAGCTGAAATACAGTTTGTGATGCCATACTTCTTTCTGTAAATGGTGCATATGGATCAGATAAAGCATCATGCACTGCTAATTTCCAAGATGGCTACACACTGATCAACAGCTTAAAGGACTGCTACAAGAAAAGGATTACAAAACATATATTTTATCTTGCCATGAATTACTGCACCTCCCAAAGCTGCCTGCAGCAAAATAAGTACTCATTCCTAATTTTATTTTTATCCTTGTCAGCCCTCAAGGGGGCATACATCCTGAGCTAAATCTGTCCCATAACACACTATGAGAGCTCAGGTTGTGATAAAAAGTAGCCCTGCCATTTGTTCTAGACTTCCATTCACTTAGAATGGTGCACCTGAAAAAAACTGCCAAGCTTGAGAGTCTGCAGATCACGTGTCGTTGATTTGTCTGCACTGGATTTTATAAATGTGGTTCCTACTAATGTTCCAAATAGATTCTCTGAAAGAAGCTTGCAAAAGTGTCAACAAATTACTAAGATAAAAAAAGGCTTTTTACAAAGAGCAGCTTTGCAAGTTTCATTTTCTGGACAAGTTACTCCTCCCATCTCACCTCCTTCAATGAGCTAGAGTCTCACATTTCCCACTTGGTTAGATTCAACTAATTAGTCAACTTCACATGGCAATTAACATCAAACAAACCACAGCCTGGTGTGCCACTAAAACTGTTCCTTCATATGTTTCTTCATTTCTGAATAGCATATCCAGGAATTACTTCTAAAAAAGCACACACTTCATTCCAGAGTTTAGGCCAATCTATCCATTTCTTAAAATGCGCACAGTAAAATGTTCAACTTGAATTGCATTCTGGCTGCTCACACGGTTACCTTTGCATAGTTATTCTGTTACAGCATAACCGGAACTATTGTATTCAATGCCAGGTTTACATAACAATCAAACAATTATTGGTTTCTTCTTAACAATGACCCCAAGCCTCTATGACCCAGTACTTTCTTTTACTATTGCTTTACGTAGGTTGTCCTAGTTGTACACTTGTAGTACATTTCTCATTCTCTCAGCACAGACTGATGTAGAAACTTCCAAATCAGATACTTTTGAATAAATAGCAATACTACTGATTTAGTAAGCTCACAAAATGACTACATGAAGAAGCATTCAACAAAAAAAGAAGTCTTTAATTGCAATGGATGTCATTATTTGTTCATGAAGAATCCAAGACCTTTTTCAAAAAGCATTGTGGTTTTCAGTATGTCAGAGCAAAAGTATAAGCCAAAATTAGGGACACTTCTGGGGAATGCTTATAAGCGATCCAACACTCCTCATCTGTTCTCCATTTCAACTACCCCAAATCAGACAGGCAAGTACATGCTTCATAAGGATGCATGTACTGAAACAGTACCAACAGCTGTAGCAGTGATAACATACTTCAAACAGGGCACTCAGACAATTTTACTCTTAATCTCTTAATTTCACAATGCATAACATTCACATCACACTTACAAAGGCACATCTCCACTCCCCACAAACACAGAGCCACCCATACAACATACCAGTTACCTTTGAGGCTTTTCCCACCTCTCTGCAAAAAGTACAGTTGTGTACACTTACCATAAATGTAGATGTTCAAGTGTATTCACTGTTGCAGTCATCATATTTGCGTTATCTGCTTGCAGTAGCCCTCAGTCAGCCTGATTATCAAAGTCTTGGGTCCTGCATCGGTTGATGTCTCATCTTCCATGACGTCAGGTAGTCAGGGGTATAAAGCATGCAGCCGATGCCATTCATCAGTTTTTCTTGCCCCAGATGTCAGGTAACCCCCTAATGGGAAGCAGTTAAATATATACATGCAATGTTATACCTCCAACAAAAAAGCAAATACACCAAAACGCTTTTAAGCATAGTAAAGGAGAATAGAGGTATAGCCAAAAGAAGTCAGGGGGCTGGAGGGAGGGTAACCAGGACTGCAACAGTGAATACACTCGAACATGTACATTTATGGTAAGTTTACACAACTGTACTATGTTCTTCGTGTTTCACTGTTGCAGTAATCACATTTGGGTAGATTCCCAAAGCTAAAGATAGGATGGGGAATTTAGATAGCATTAGGACCAGCTATAAGGCCCTGCAAAACCAGCTCTGGATTTAGAGAAAATAGGCAAACGGTAATGCTTGGTGAAAGTATGTACAGAACTCCAGGTAGCAGCTTCCAGGATGTCCCTGGTAGGGACACCTCTGAGAAAGGCTGTAGAAGTAGATGCAGCCCTGGTTGAGTGTGGTCTTATCCCCTGTGGAATATGTTTTCCATGGTGCTTATAGCAGAAATGAATGCAATGGCCTATCCATTTAGAAATGGTTTGCTTTGAAATGGCCTTCCCCTCTGTCCCTGCAACAAATGCCACCAGCAGTTGCTCAGATTTCCTTTGAGGTTTAGTCCTGTCCAAGTAAAATCAAAGTTGTCTGTGCACATCTAAGGAGTGCAGAGCCCGTTCCCCTTTGTTCTGTGGATTAGAAAAGAAGGTTGGCAAATGAATGGACTGATTAAGAGCCACACTGGATACTACCTTGGGCATGAAGGAGGGACTGGTCCTGAGGGACACCCTGTCCACATGAAAGATGAAGAAAGGCTCCACCACCATAAGGGCCTGTAATTCAGATACCCTTCTTGCTGAAGTGGCTGCTAAAAGGAAGGCTGTTTTCCAAGAAAGGAATTTTAATTCTGCACTTGCAGCTGGCACAAAAGGAGGTAGAATGAATTTTTCCAATACAAAGTTAAGGTCCCAGGCAGGAGTTGGGGCTCTCCTGGGTGGTCTTACATTTTTGGCCCCACTGAGGAACTGTTTGAGCAGCGGATGAGAGAAGAGGAGTGGTTCTGTGTTGTAATGGGCTGAAATGGCTGAGGCATGAATTTTGATGGAGGAAAAAGAAAGGCCATTGTGAAGCATCTCAGTTAAGTATTGAAGAATCTGAGGTAAACTGGGCACTGCTGTGCACATCCCTTGAGTTTGGTTCCAGGAACAAAATATTTTCCATTTTTCAGCATAAGATTTTCTAGCACTAGGCCTCCTTGCCTCCAAAATGACATCCAACACTTGTTTACTGAGGGATGATAACAGAAAGGTCAAGTAATTAGCCAGGCTGCCAGGTTCAGGGTTTGAAGCTGAGGATGCAGAATCTGGCCCTCCTTCTGGGACAGCAGGGTAGGGGTCTGAAGCAGGTGCCATGGTGCCAGCAGTGACACACTGCGTAAGAGGGGGTATCAGTGTTGGCGTGGCCAGTCTGGTGCAATCAGTATCGTCCTTGCTTTGTCCTGTTTGATGTTTAGTAGTACTTTGGAGAGGAGAGGCATAAACTGATAGATTTTTCCAGTTGAAAGACAGGGCAACCACTTTCCAAGCTTGTTTTGTGGGGAGTCCTTGTGCAGAATATGTCCAATTGGTAGTTCTGGGGGGAGGCAAACAGGTCTATATCTGGGCTCCCCCATTTATCAACATGTTGAAAGTCTTTGGTTCCAGTTTCCACTCGTGTGGGTCCATGAGATTTCTGCTTAGTTCGTCTGCCAGTGTATTTAGCTTTCCTGGCAGGAATTGAGCCTGTAGATGCACTTGTAGCTCAAAGCTGTGTTCCATAGAGCCATGGCTAGTCTGCAGAGGGGGTAAGAATGGGTACCCCCTGCTTGCTTACATACCACATAACAGTGGTGTTGTCCGTCCTTACCATTAATTGTCCTGGAAGAATGTGGTCCTTGAAGGCTGTAAGAGCATTCTGTACAACTAACATTTCTTTTTGATTGATATGCAGGTGCATTTGACTTGGGTTCCGTTTGCCCTGAATGCACTTCCCTGCCAGGTGAGCCCCCCATGCATAGTCTGATGCATCTGTTGTTAGGGTTTGGGCGGCAGGGGGTAGAGTGAATGGTAGCCCCTTGTTTTGGTGGCAGGCCTCTGCCCACCAAAGGAACTCTAACTGTCGACAAGGTATGATAGGAATCATTGCTTCTAGATCCTGAGAATGTTGACACCATAGGCTTTTTAGATACCACTGTAGTTTCCTCATAAGCAGTCTTGCATATAGAATTAGGAGAATGCAGGAGGCCATGAACCCCAAGGCTTGCAGCATTTGCCTTGCAGATAGCAGGGTTTTCATGACCATGACCATTAGTTTGAAGTAAGCTGTCAAATGAACTTGTTTCTCTGGCATGAGGAAAGCCATCTGGGAAGCTGTGTTCAAGCTTGCTCCCAAGAATATAATTTGTTGACAGGGTACAAGATGTGATTTATTTTTGTTTATGGTGTACCCCAGGCAAGTTAGCACCTTTTGTACAAACACCAGATGATTCAAAAGTATGTCCTGGCTTTCTGCCTGAATTAGACAATCGTCCAGGTATGGGTATATTTGAATATTTCTTTGCCTGCAAAATGCAATGACTGGAGCTAGGCACTTTGTGAATACCCTGGGCATAGTAGATAAGCCAAAGGGCAGTGCAGAGAACTGATAGTGCATGTAGCCTGCTTTGAAGCATAGGTATCTTCTGCAAGATTCCCTGATTGGGATGTGCAGGTAGACTTCCTTTAAATCCAGTGTTGCCAACCAGGCACCCTTGCCTAGCACAGGAAGCAACTGGTGAAGAGTTAGCATCTTGAATTTTGGGATCACCAAAAAGGTGTTTAGGATAGAAAGGTCCAGGATAGGACGCCATGAGTTGTCTTCTGGGTACCAGGAAAAGTCTTGAGTAGAAACCTTGTCCCTTTTCCTCTTCTGGTACAGGTTAAATAGCCCTTATGCTTAAAAGAGAGAGTACTTGCTTTTGAGCCACTGCCCACTGATTTGGGGGTAGAGCTGGCCAACCGTTTGGGGTTGGTAACGTGTCAAAGTGAAATCTGTATCCTTGGAAAACTATATTTAAAACCCATTTGTCATGGGTAATTAGTTCCCAGTTTTTTTTCCTGCAGAGCGATCTTTCCCCCTAAAGGAGCAGTCAGTTGAGGAGGGCTTGGAAGTTTTAAAGTTAAGTCATTGAGACAGTTTACCATAGGGGGAGTCTTACTACTCCCTGATTTGGAAGTGGGAGCCCCCCACTGCTTAGTCCTGTGCGTACCTTGGGACTGAAGCCTGGGTGTTCTACTGGTTCTGGGTTTGGACTGAGAAGGCCTAGAAGACACAGGAAAGGACCAATTTTTAGAGGGCCAATGCCTGCTAAATCTTGGAGGCTGTACCTGTAGGAAATCTTTAACCGTTTGCATTAATTTAGCTTTTTCCTCCATCTTTTTAAGTACTTCTGCTTTGTTGCCAAACAGGCGGTCCTGATTTAAGGGAGCATCCAGCAATTTAGCTTTAACATGATCTGGCAAAGATTGCTCCTTAAGCCAAGCATGCCTTCTAAATACAGACCCAGGGACAGCAACCCTGCAAGATGCCTCTAGTGAATCAAAACCACATTGCAAAGTATGTTTTCCAACTTGTTCAGCAGAATGCATTAAATCCTGTAAATCCTTATTTTCAGCACAGTCAGGAATCAACATCATTTTCTGTTTAAGCAATCCAATAATATGCTGCTGATACTTTAACATATGAAACTGGCAGTTTAAGGCCCTAATGGCCAAGGTAGCAGAAGTGTATACCTTCTTACCCCATCTATCCAGCTTCCTGGAATCTCTATCAGAGTGGGTAGGATTTTTGGCAGTAGTAGCCTTAATGCCCTTGGGTCCCTGTGAAATGGTCTCAGGATCCACAGTAGCATTTTTAAAAAGGAACTTGTGAGAGTCAGGAACCCTGCAATATCTATCAGGTTTTCTGGGAGCAGGAGGTAAAGAGTCAGGGGCCAAGCTAGATTCCGAAAAGGCATCATCAACAATGTCCAGTACAGGGGGGATAGCTAAAGGTCTGTGCTGGGGCAGGAGTAAGAAATCCCTAAGCCTCTTTTTAGAATCAGAGTATTCCTGGCTTTCCAAGCGAAAATGCTCCCTAAGAGTATGCAAGGTTTCACCAAAAAAGAAATCCTCTGGAGGGGAAGCAGAGGGAATAGAATCCTCTGCATCAGAACCCTCATAGGCAGATAAGGGTAAATCCTGGTCATCAGAGGAAACAGAAATTTCAGAATCCTGATCAGAAGTATCATAAGCAAATTCAGTCCTAGGTCTCTTAGAGGGGGAAGGTTGGCTTCCCCTGATTAAAGTAATAAGGTCTTCAGCCATTCTTATCATTTGTTTTTTTAAGCATAGAGGCCTGACCATGTGGTCTGGGCATCGGTATTCTAGGCATGGTTCGAGTTTTAGGCCTTGAAGAAGAAAATGGCGTTGGTTTAATATGCAAGTCAGTAGGCCTGAATACACCCTCAGAAGCTGGTGCCTGCACAGCGGCTCCGGACCCATCCAAGGTAGAGACATCCGCAGGTTCTACAGTTGAAGCATCTCGTAGATGCCTGCGAATCTGTAGTAGCGGGTATCAGGGGCTGCGAAAGCACTTCACTGAGTACTGGTGAACTGGCGACTAGCTTAGGAGAAGTGTCGTTGGCAGCTTTGGACCTAGGCGGCATGTCTCTGTCTTTATCTTTGTGTTTTTTCGGAATGTCGGTAGTAGGGTGGCTTACCGAAGACATATCTGGATAATTGAACTGAGTACCAAAATATTTAGAAGCATAAATATACCGACAACGAATAGTTTGTTGTTTAAATAAGGCACAAAACAGACAGCGAGGTACGTAGTGGCCAGGGCCTAGGCAAGGAATACAATACGAATGAAAATCTTTATGAGGTATTTGCTTTCCACAAGAAATACAATTACTGACTTTTACTGACATCGGTTTAGAACAAGAAAAAGTTTTCCCAACGGGGCACTTGGCTTTAGTTGAAGACTTCGGTTCTGAAACTCGAAAATGAAAATTTCAGGAGTCGGCCGACCGGCACTTGCAAACTGCTTCTGCTTCGGGCACCACACGGCAAGAAAGACTGATGTAATGGTATCAGCTGCATGCTTTATACCCCTGACTACCTGACGCCATGGTAGATGAATCAGCAACCGATGCAGGACCCAAGACTTTGATAATCAGGCAGACTGAGGGCTACTGCAAGCAGATAACCCAAATGTGATGACTGCAACAGTGAAACACGAAGAACATCACTGCTGTAATGGCTTTGGTAAATGAAAACCAAATGACGGTTGTAAGTTCAGGACTGCCATCCCTACCTATTGGAAAGTACATCCCCCTGAGATCTGATCATAATGTTATTAGGCATGCTGATATCTGTGCCACATGGCATGTAGGCTGCATTGGGAATGCGCCCCCATATCTCAAAATTTAAAAGATGACTTTCACAACTGTAAATAACACATAATTTTATTTTTTGGGAAGCTGATATAAATATACAGAAATGCACAATATACATATATATATATATATATATATATATATATATATATATATATATATACATATCTATATACATCTATACATATATACACATATCTATATACATCTATACATATATATATATATACATATATATATATATATATATATATCTATATATCTATATATACACACACGTTTGTACATCTAACAAATTTGCCATATGCACCTACGCAACAAATGCGCACACGTGTGTGTATGTATATTTATAATGAAATAAATGTATATAATTGTGTGTGTGTGTGTGTGTGTGTGTGTGTGTGTGTGTGTGTGTGTGTGTGTGTGTATAAAACTGAGCTATGTTTGTATGTATTATGCTGTATTCTGTGCCTGATAATAATGTTTATGCTACATCATGTATATCTGTAATATGTTTTTGGAGGTTTTCTCCCCAGGCCTCTACTTAAAACAGGCTCTTCTTGGCCCAGTGGACTTCCCTAGTCAAACTGAAATAAATATATATATATATATATATATATATATATATATATATATAAAGAGCAGTTCTTTGGCCCAGTGGTGCTCATTTGTTTGACTTACTAAAAACTGTGACCTGGTTTTACTGAACATTGGATTGGGCAAACATGCAGTTTCCCCATTTTGGTTATGGTGAGTTGCACATGGAGAGGCTCGAGTGCATCATACTGCTTGACCCACCCTGAACTGTGTGCAAATAGAGGCACCTTCACCCTTTGTCCCTTTCTGTGTGGTAGCTGGTCTAAATGTGTGAAAGGTGTTACAGCCTTGTGCTGCTGGTGTGCTCTCTGTGGCTTTGAACCATGTCTGTGTAACACAGAGATCTATATCCCCCACAGTGAGAGTGAGGCGAGCTTGCAGGGAGTGCAAAGACCATATCTTCCATTTGTTTTGTGGCATCAGCCTTGGAGAAGGTAGAATGCTGCTCACTGCTAGGCTCATACCTGCCTGGGATAAACAGCTGGAGAGCTCAATCGTGTCTCTCTTCATATAGTTCAGGGAGGTAAGTCTCAGGTTATTTATGCCCACATGGACTATGACTAAATCATACTGGTGCTTGTAGTTCAGTGAAATGAATGCATGCATGATCTAATGGATCCTGGCCCTGATAGGCAACTGACCATAACCCTCTCCTTGCTGAGTGTGGCGAGATGGACATCTGTATGTCTCACAATGGAGTCTCCTATGACCAAAATATTGGATTGTGAAGTTGTCTGCCTTATGCACTTAGACAATGAGACACTGAGTTGTGGCTAAAAGTGTCATGGTGGGTGTTGCGCCGTTAATGTGTTGTGGAGTTTGTTGAAGATGCTCATTGTAATTTCTGTGTCTCAGGGGCCTTTCAGATTTAGGTACTGAACTTTTAAGAGCCTCCACAATTTGAGAAAAGCTCCACAAATAAAAGAACAGTAAATACATATACCTAGGTGAAAACTGACATCATATTACAATATGCTGTACATTAGACTCAGAAATTCATGGATATAATTGGAGTGGTAATCACAAAATAATGGCTTTATTTGCAGATTTTGTTTATTTTATTTATTATTTAACATTAGTTTACCAAGATAATCCAACTGAGCAGATCCCATTTTTAGCGGAGGCCCAGGGAGAAAAGCTCCAGTAACAATACGAAAAGGTACGTGTGTTTAACAAATTTTCAAAATTTACATAGAATTACACAGATGAATGACTAGAATTTTAACATGACAAATGCATGAAATAAAATAAGGTTATAAAACAGAATAGTCAGTATTTTATATCAGCAGGAGAAATGTGATGGGAATTAGATAAGTGAGTGGGAATTAGATAAAGGAATTAGTTAAATTAAGGAGAAAAGTAGTGTAAATACAGAAGAAATGGGATAAGGGAAGGAAGGAGAGCGGAAGAAGGAAGGAAAAGGTGCTGCATGCGAGGGAGAGAGGAAGTGTTTACAGGAGATGAAGAAGTGAGACAATGATAGATATGAAGGAGAGAGAGCATTGAGAGATAAGAGTCACTAGCAGGAGGAAATAAGGGAGGGGAGGTTGTTGATAGGATAGCAGGATCTGAAAAGCTGGCTAAACGGAGGGAGACAAATTAGGTGTATGAGGTGCTAGCAAGGGAACAGATTTAGCAAGGATCAGTACATTGGCAGAGACAGTTATTGCTGAGGAAATCCCTGAGTTGTTTCTTAAAGTGAGTTGGATTATAAGTTGCTAAGATAGTCTGTGGGGTATTATTCCACATCATGGAGATGTAGTTAGTATAGAGAGAATCTTCACTGTTACTGTTTGATTTGGAAACGTATAACAAGGATTTATTTGAATACCATCGTAGTCGAGAATTGGTGTAAGGTTGGAGCATTAGCAGCAGAGCAGGTGTTTTGTCACACTGGTGTATAAGTTTATGAGCTGTACAGAGTTGAGTCTAGGTTAAATAGTGTGGAAGTTCTAGCCAGTTGAGTTGCTGTAAGACTGAACAGTGGTGCGACCTATGCAGTGAGTTTGTAACAAATCTTGATATTTTATTGCAGCAGGATCCTAATTTGGTTATATAAGGTTTCTTTAGATTTGTGAAGATGGGAGAGGCATATAATAGTGTGGAGAGAAGATACATTCTAGTGATAGCCTGTCTTGTGGTGTTAGTAAGGAAGGGTTTGAGTCTATATAATGAACTAAGTTTTATGTGAGTCTTTTTAATGACATGAGGTAGGTGTTTGTCAAATTTCAGATGGTTATCAATTACAACACCTAACAGTTTTGTTTGGGATATGTAGAACAGAGTGTGTGTGTGCTCTGTCTTTAAGAAGCGTTTCAAGGAATGAATGTGCATATATAAATAGCGAGCACGTGCTATACTCAGTCCCATTTTGAGAGTGCAGCCGGAGAGTGAACATGTAGGAATGTAACGGCTAGTTTGTTTATAAGTTTACGTAAGTTACAGTATTAAGCCTCAATCCTGATGTGTTTCTACATAATAAAGCTGCTTGAACAGAACCCATGAAGTCTTGTCTATTGTGTCCTGACTAGCCGGGCGACATGGAGTCAGAAGAGGGAAGCCAGAGACTGATATTCAGAGCTACGAGATTCAGAGATAACAGTGAACGTAAACTAGGAGAAACGAGCAAAAAAAGGAGCCAGAAAAGCACCAAAGGTAACGAAAAATGTCACAAACTGTTTATTTTATAAAAAAGATGAAAAGCAGCATTACAAGGGCACAAACAGCATTACTGAACAAGCA
The DNA here is from genome assembly GCF_019279795.1 of Protopterus annectens. Taxonomy (NCBI): domain Eukaryota; kingdom Metazoa; phylum Chordata; order Ceratodontiformes; family Protopteridae; genus Protopterus; species Protopterus annectens. The sequence goes on from NC_056732.1 coordinate 1,944,005, forward strand.
AAAGCCACAAAAGGTTTATTGCTTATGCGAAATGTTTAAGATTAAGTTATTTGATAAAACGATTATGGGAAAAGCTCATAAAGGGTCAGAAATTACCTTAGAATGTGTATGTTTAAAGCAAAGCAGGCATGTTTAGTGTAAAACGGACACACGAAAAGTACAACGGGCATGAAAAGAGACTAAAGGAGCAAAACAACTATAATAAGGGGGAAAGGGGCACATTAAGGGTAAATAAAGCAAGGTGACTGCATGTACGTTGGGCAAAGTGCTGTGTTTGACATAACCACGACTTTGTATTGTATTCAGGGTATAACTAAAGTTATTCAAAGTATTTCAAAGTGTGTAAAAGTGCTTACAGTGTCTGCTTATTACTGTGCATTTTTTCAGAAGAGTCTGTTAGTGTGCAAAGTTCAATTAATTTGTGAAGTGCAATCAAAGTACAGCCATTTCGAAAAGTTTCTTGTGCTGGGCGTGTCTATTCGCAAAGTGCCGCCATTACAGAGTGTGTCTTGCACTGTAAAGAGAGCTACTTAGTGAAGTACTGCCATTTTGGGGAAGTTTCAGTGTGCTGTATACTGTTTATTCACAAAATGCAATTACTTCAAAATGTTTCTTACTCTCAGCTTCTCCTGCCCAGTTCATTCACACAGTGCAGTTATTTGAAATGTTTCTTACACTGATAAGGGGTGATTTCTTACAGTACAGTGATTTCAAGAGTATTACAGTGCCCGAAAGACTTATTTCACAAAGTTCAGTTATTCAGAGGCTTATTGTGCTACTGGGCATAGTTACAAGAACTGACATACATTTCTGGCATATGTATATGTGTGTATATTCGTGTATATTTGCAAAACCCTTCACTGGTATATGCAGACAGATATCGAAAGCCCTCAACACTTGTATTTCATCAGAATATAGCAGAGAATTAGAGAATATTTGACCATGAGGACAATATTTTTATAAAGGCAGCTTATTCTGACAAAGATGCATACACTAGGGCACTTATTTTACTAAACCTAGCTGGGTTAGAGGCCATAGAAACAATGCGTTTATTTGTGTATGCACCAGCAGTATATGAAGGAGAAAGTGAAAACTGTCATACTGTTGCACAGGCTGAATCAAGGGAAGACCCTGAGTGTTTGAAGTGCAAAATCAGTGAGATGTGTAACCCCCCACACAAATATTACTTTAGAGAGGCATTTGTTTTACACAAGAGATCAGAAACCAGAGGAAACATTTGCAGCTTATATAACTGACCTGAGAAACAAAGCTAAAATGTGTCGGTTTGGTGACTTAAAGGTTGAGTTGATAAAGGACAGGCTTGTGTGTGGTAGTAATAGTGCTGCAGTGAGAAAGATTTTGCTTCATGACAGTGATTTAATGTTGAGCAAAGCTATAGAGAATTGTCAAATCCATGAAGTTACAGAAGGGCACACAAGTATTCTTGCAAATGATACGAGTATGGATTCAACAAGTTCTAGAGTAAATGTAGATAGCATGCAACATGTGGCAAACAGAAGTAGGCCTAAGCACATGGCAGCCACAGCCCCTGCTGGTTCAACAGGGAAACCACGTAGTTTTCCAGCAAGTTCTAAGAAAGGAGCATGCTTGTCATCAGGTTCAGTGCAGTACAAGCGTGAGTCAGCAAAACCCAAGTCCAGGCTTACATAATTGTGGTGCCAGTCATGAGTATAAAAGACAGAAATGCTTAACATTTGGTCAGTGTAGAAAATGGAATAATTTTCAAAAGTTTTGCAAATTAAGTAAACCTCACACAATTATAAAGATGGGTCACTCAAGAAAGCAAACTGATCATGTGGAATTGCAGCAGTCTGCTGTGTATCAGTAGTTGGTGAAAAGGTTGATGCGGTGAATTTTTTAACAAGAAATGAAGTGTTTTGTACTGTCCAGATCAATGGTAGATCAACCAAGCTCGAAGTACACACTGGTTCAAAGTGTAATGCTACGTCAATAAAATAATTTTTATTAAGCAAGAACTAATGAACAACTCACTGTGGCCAGTTGTACGAAATGTGTTGCTTATGGAGGTGAAGAAATTCAAACGTTCATGTTATTTGGCCAATAACTGTTACAGCTTGTTGTTTCATGTAGTTCGAAGACCCGTGTAGTCATTACTGAGTCTCAGAGACAGTTTGAGAATGAATTTGCTTCTTTTACTAAAGAAGTTCATCAGATAAACACATATCCTAGTTCCAATTTCACCAAAGCTATTTTCTCAGAATATGGTGATGTTTTCGATGACAAGTTGAGCAAACGTCCAGTTGTATATTCTCTGAAATTAGACCCAGAGGTCAGTCCAGCAAGAAAAGTTCTGATAGCCATGCTGGATAGAGTTAAAGCTCAGTTGGATAAAATGGTGCAGCAGGGTGTAATTTGTTCAGTTACAGAACCATGGGGGTTGTCCATGGTAGCAGCTCCCAAAAAAGGCTCAGACAAAATCAGAATATGTATTGACACAAGAGATTTGAACAAACCACTAAAGAGACCATATCATCCAATGTGTACAGTCAAAGAAGTCGTAGCCCTAATACTGAATGCCACTGTTGTTTCTGTCTTAAATGCAAAGAGTTCCTTTTGGCAAGTGATGCTTGATCACAAATCCTCATTACTGACTACTTTCAATACCCCATTTGGCAGATACAGATTCCTAAGAATGCCATTTGGAATAAATTCTGTAAGTGAAGTCTTTCAGCGTGCAGTGGAGCAAATTTTTTCAGGTTATCCCTGTGCCATAAAAGTAGATGATTTCTTGGTTGGAGGCAATGGTGAAGCAAAGCTTGACAGAAACTTTAAGAGAGTTCTAAACAGAGCACATGAAGTGAACTTAAAGCTCAATCCTCTGAAGTGCAAATTCAGACTACCAGAAGTTACATATGTTTGTCATTTATTTACTAGAGCTGGCTTGCAACCAGACCAATCTAAACGAGCAGCCATTCTCGAGATGCCAGCACCAGATAATGTTCAAGCTCTACAATGTTTTCTTGGTATGGTCAATTATTTAGGCACGTTTATTCCAGGATTAAGTGAGTTGACAGCACCTTTGAGAGAGTTGATGCGCAAAAATGTTACATGGTCTTGGTTAGAACAGCACCAGAAAGCATTTGAAGACCTTAAGAGGAAAATTGTCACCCCACCTACATTAAGATACTATGATGTTAATAAGCCAGTAACCCTTTCCTGTGATGCTTTAAAATTTGGTCTTGGTGCAGTCATTTTTCAAGAAGGCAGACCAGTAGCCTATGCATCAAGAACTCTTACCCAAACTGAAATGCAGTATGCTCAAATTCAGAAAAACATTTTGGCAATAGTGTTTGTGAGTTCCAAGTTTCATGATTATATTTTTGGCCAAGCTATTCAGAGTGAAACTGATCACCAACCCCTAGTTAATAAAAGAAGCCTATGCATTCCGCTCAAGCAAGATTACTAAGAATGATGCTCAAATTGCAAAAGTACAAATTCAAAATGGTCTATACAAAAGCCAAACTTTTTCATGTGGCTGATACCTTATCCAGATCACCCAGAAATACAAAGGAACAGTTTCATGAATAGAATTTTGACTTTGACGTAATGGAAGTGCATAATTTTTCAACCACGAGACTTGATGAGCTGAGGGATCATACAAAGACTGATCTAATTTTGCAAAAGCTCAACCACTACATTAATGTTGGATGGCCGTCAAAGTAATCTAGTGTACCATCGGAAGTGCAAACATATTTTCTTTACAGAGATGAGAGGATGATGGAAGATGACATTATTTTCAAAGGTCCTTAAATTGTTGTTCCTGCTTCCTTACAACTTGAATATATCCAGATTATATATCGTGGTCACCCAGGATCTGAATCTACCAAAAGAAGGGCAAGAGGACTAGTATTTTGGCCTTCTCTAGTGAAAGACATTGATAAAGTATTTTCTTCTTGTTCAGTATGCAATAGTACTAAACCACATTTGCAAAAAGAACCACTTCAGCTAAGTCAAGTTTCTGAACTACATTGGTCAACAGTAGCCACTGATATATTCGAGTGGAACAATCAGCATTACTTGGTACTGGTAGATTCTTATTTGAAATGGTTTGAGATTGATTTACTTTCTAACCTAATGTCCATTGCTGTTAATATTAAGTTGAAACGTAATTTCTCCGTCCATGGTAGTCCACACAAAGTTATTTCTGACAATGGTACTCAACTTACTAGTCAGTTGTTTCGGAAATTTGCAAGAGAATGGGACCTTGTACATGTTACTAGTAGTCCAGAATATCCACAGTAAAATGGTCTAGCTGAGCGTGCAGTGCAGAGTGCAAAGCAATTACTTGAGAGGTCAAAGTGTAACAATACCGATGTCTATTTGAATTGACAATCTCAGAAACATACCTCATGATGATATACTTGGCTCGCCTGCTCAAAGACTTCTATCTAGGCAAACCAGAACAACATTTCCTATCAGTTCCAGTTTGTTGAGGCCTAAAGCTAACAACAACAAGACAATTAGAGCTCAGCTATTCAGAAAGCATTCTTTCCAGAAGTCCAGCTATGATAAATCTAGCAGATTTCTTTGTCCTTTGAGAAAAGGAGAGACTGTGAGGATACAAACGGTGAAAGGTTTTGGCTGGATTGGTCAAGTTACAGGTATATGTACTGAGCTGAGATCCTAATCTGAGGGTGTGGAGTACAGGACAAATCACAAACATCTACTTCCTGTATCAGAATCGATATCACAGCATTGTCCCTGTGATACAGACTCTATATCTCAGAGCAACCTTGACAATGTTCCTGTTCCAGAACTTGTCTTAACTTCTACTTCCATTTCTGATGACATTCCTGATGTCCTGAAAGTTGAACATTTCATACAGACAGTCCCAGTTGCTAACTCTGATTCTAATTTCAATGTCACATGATTTGGTCATATTTCCAGACTTAGTATGAAATACACAGTGACCTGGACTTAACTGTATATATGTGTATTTAATTCTGTATAATTGATGACCAAGAATTATTTATATTGATTGCATGTCAGTTACTGTTTTCATCATTGCATGACTTATTTCTCAAAGAGGGAGGATAGAGAACAGAATGTGTACGCTGTGTCTTTAAGAAGCATTTCAAGGACTGAACATGCATAGTTAAATAACGAGCATGCGCTGATCTCAGTGCCATTTTAACAGTGCAGCCAGAGAGTGAACATGTGTGAATGCAATAGCAGGTTTGTTTATAAGTTTGCCTAAGTTAAACTATTAAGCCTCAATCCTGATGTGTTTGTACATAATAAAGCTGCTTAAACAGAACCCACAAAGTCTAGTCTATTGTGTGCTGACTAGACAAGCGACAGGATACGGCTGTAATTATGGTGTTTTTGAAAGACTAGATTTGGAATGATGGTGGAGGTTCACGTTTGTTTACTGGGGAGAAAGAGCACCAGATTTGTTTTATTTGGGTTCAGCACTAACTGCGAGTCAGATAACCAGGATTCAACTGCTAGGAAGGAATGTTGTGTTGTAGTTTCAAGTTGTTTTCGGGAAGGTGCCATGCAGACTGGAGTAGAGTCATCAGTGTACCAAATGATAGAGGCTAGAAGAGAAGATGAATAGAGTCTATTGGTAAAGGTGCTAAAAAGTACCTGAAGATTCCAGAAAAAAGAGATTGCAGTGTTGTGAAACAGACAGTTTCAAGTTTCTTTTCAGGATATAAGTTAAACAAAGATAAAACAAAAGCTATAGCCATTAATGAACTGGTTCAGTAATACCTATATCTATGAAGACACAGTAAAATAAAGCATTCAGATGTATGAATTAAAAAGGATTCGGTTTTGGCTGCTACAGATATGTGGGAAGAGACTAAATAAAAGATAGTCTGCATGTCCTCCCCATGGTTGGGTGGGCGTTCGAAAGACATGCGTAAATGGGCGTGTCTTTGTTGAAGGTTGAACGTCGAGCTGGCACCTCGGCGTTTGTGAAAATCTACTGCCAATCATTAGCGGACCGGAGTTCCGCTGTGGCGACCCCTAACCGGGAAAAGCCAAAAGACAACAACAACAAAAACTGAGAAAATGGAAACTCAGCGTCCTCTTAACCTCTTAGTGAAAGAAATCTGGACAAAGGCCCAAAAATAGGACAGATTTTAAAAACTGCTCTTATAAACCTAGAAAGTTACTAGAGTAACAGGGTTTGTTTTAACACAGATTTTCTGAAGGATTTGAAGTCTGAAACTCAAATGTATGTGATTATATAGTGACTTCAATCCTCAGATCATCCCAGTGATTTGCAAGAAAACCACACATTTTATAATGAACAGACCAAAAATATGTGCCAAAAATCTGGACATTCTGCGTAAATCTGGAGAGATGAGAGGTATGCACAGAAATCCATATAGCTTTATATACAGGTTAGACATCTGTTTATCAACTAGAGGAAAAGCTGTGGACAATAACAAAAAAAAGAGTTGAACAATGTTATCTGGGAGCTGAACACGGCAAGAGTTAACTGGGATACCTTCCAATAGAACAATGTGGTTTTAGAATACCTGATTTGAAGGGATATTTTAGAGCTACACAGTTGAAGCTCATATGCATAACACAAGCAGAAAGTTATAATTCAAAGTTGAAAGGAATGATGTTGAAGCAGGGGAGAGTTCAACAAAATAAGGGGAGAGTAGGATTTTGGATGCAGATCCTTAAGGCGAATAATAAAGTACAGTTTTGTACCTACCATAAATGTAGATGTTCGAGTGTTCACCCTGCTGCAGTCATCACACTTGGGTTATCCTGTCGTCAGGCGGTCCTGCAGTCGGCCGGATTTCCAAAGTCTTGGTCCGATGTTGTTTGCTGTCGCCTCATCCCTGACGTCAGTGCGCCAGGGGTACATATACTGCAACCGACGCCATTTTCTTCAGTTTTTCTTGCCCCAGATGTCAGGTGCCCCCAAAAAGGTGATCAAAATTAGTACCAAATGGTGTGAACACTGTACAAACACAAAATCCCTTCAGCTATAAGCAAATATATCAGTAAGGCATAGCAGAGATTTAGCCAAAAGATCAGAGGAGTTGGAGGGAGGGTAACCTGGACTGCAGCAGGGTGAACACTCGAACATCTACATTTATGGTAGGTACAAAACTGTACTATGTTCATCGTGTTACCCTGCTGCAGTCATCACACTTGGGTTGAGTCCCAAAGCTAAGGCAGGGTGGAGGTATCATAGAGGGTTAGTGGAGGCAATGAGGCCCTGCAGAACTGCAGTGGCGAAGCCTGCCATGGACTTAGAATAAAGAGGAAGGTGATAGTGTTTGGTGAAGGTGTGTACTGAACTCCAAGTTGCAGCTTCTAAAATCTCCTTGGTAGGAATCCCTCTGAGAAAGGCTGTAGAGGTAGCTGTTGCCCTGGTAGAGTGGGATCTAATGGTAGTAGGAACTGGTTTCCCATGATGGGTATAACAGAACCGTATGCAATGGCCTATCCATTTAGAAATGGTTTGTTTGGATATAGCCCTCCCTTGAGAAGCTGTAGCATAGGATACAAAGAGCTGGTCAGTTTTTCTGAAAGCCTTAGTTTTGTCCAAGTAGTAACGAAGCTGCCTGTGAATGTCCAAGGAATGCAAGAGTCTCTCACCTTTGTTCTGTGGATTGGGAAAGAAAGTGGGTAGATGGATGGCTTGATTTAAAGCTACACTGGAAACCACCTTAGGCATGAAGGAAGGATTAGTTTGTAGAGAAACTCTGTCTTGATGAAAAATGAGGAAAGGTTCCACTACCATTAGTGCCTGTAATTCTGAGACTCTCCTAGCAGAAGTTATTGCCAGGAGCAGGGCAGTCTTCCAAGATAGGAACTGAAGGTCTGCAGAGAAAGCTGGTTCAAAGGGAGGTAAGATTAGTTTTTCCAGAACAAAGTTGAGATCCCATGTTGGTGTAGGAGCTCTTCTAGGTGGTCTAATGTTTTTTGCCCCTCTGAGGAACTGCTTTAGAAGAGGATGTGAAAATAAAGGTGGATTAGTGTCGTAGTGAGCTGAAATAGCTGAAGCATGGATTTTAATTGAGGAGAAGGAAAGTCCTTTGTGCAACATCTCTGCTAAAAACTGCAGAATGTGAGGCATATGAGGCTGAGTTGTGTCTTGGCCTTTAGCTTGGTTCCAGGCAGAAAACCTTTTCCATTTGTCCGAGTAAGCCTTCCTGGTGCTTGGTTTCCTGGCTTCCAGAATAACATCCAGAACTGCTTGTGAAAGAGGGGCTGGTTGGATGTTTAAAAGATTCGCCATGCAGCCAGGTTTAAGGTTTTTAGCTGGCTGTGTAGAATCTGTTTGTTTTGCTGCGTGAGCAAATGAGGTATTTGAGGCAATATCCATGGTGGGCTGAGAGCCATATTCTTCAATAGCGGGTACCAGTGCTGGCGTGGCCAGTCTGGGGCTATGAGAATCATTCGAGGTTTCTCCTTTTTGACCTTCAAAAGAACCTTTGTGAGAAGAGGTAATGGAGGAAAGGCATATGCTGTCAGGTTTTTCCAACTGAAGGAGAGAGCGTCCACTTTCCAAGCTTGTTGGTGGAATGTCCTTGTACAAAATTTTGTCAGTTGGTAGTTTTGAGGACTGGCAAACAGGTCTATATTTGGTAGGCCCCATTTTTGAGTAATCATTGTAAATATTTGTGGGTCTAGCTTCCACTCGTGGGGATCTTTGATGTTTCTGCTTAGGTCGTCTGCCAATGTGTTTTTCTGTCCTGGCAGGAATTGAGCTTGTAACTGGACTTGGTAAGTCAGAGCTGTGTTCCATAAGATTATTGCTTGCCTGCAAAGAGGGTAGGAATGTGTGCCCCCTTGTTTGTTTATGTACCACATTACTGTGGTGTTGTCCGTCTTTATTGCAAGTTGTCCTGGATGTAGAAGATCCTTGAAGGCTGTCAGAGCTTTCTGTACAGCTAGCATCTCTTTTTGATTTATGTGCAGTTTTCTTTGTTCTGCAGTCCATAGGCCTTAAATGCATTGCCCTGCCATGTGTGCCCCCCAGGCATAGTTTATAGCATCTGTTGTGATAGATTGCCTGGTTGGGGGCAAGGTGAAAGGCTGACCCTTGTTGAGGTGACATGCCTGTGCCCACCATAGAAATTCCTGTTGAAGGCAGGGAATGAGAGATATCACTGTGTCCAAGCTGTGGCTGTGTTGAGACCATACACTTTTTAGGTACCACTGTAATTTCCTCATATGCAGTTTTGCAAATAGTATTATCAGAATGCAAGATGCCATGAAGCCCAAAGCCTGCAGAATTTTTCTTGCAGTTAATTGGGTCTTTGTTGCCATTGTCTCGAAATATTGAGTCAGTTGTAGTTGCTTGTCTGGTGTAAGATAAGCCTTCTGGGCCGTTGTGTCCAAGCTGGCACCCAGGAATGTCATTTTTTGTGAGGGTACTAGTTTTGACTTCTTTTCGTTTACTGTGTACCCCAGACAATTTAGTAAATGCTTCACAAAAGCCAGATGATGTAAGAGAATGTCTTTTCTTTCTGCTTGGATGAGGCAGTCGTCCAGGTATGGATATATTTGAATTCCTCTTTGTCTGCAGTATGCAATTACTGGTGCCAGGCATTTTGTGAAAACTCTGGGCGCAGTAGATAAGCCAAAGGGCAGTGCAGAGAATTGGTAGTGAGTTGAACCTGCAATGAAACGGAGGTATCTTCTGCAACTTTGTCTGATAGGGACATGCAGGTATGCCTCCTTGAGGTCCAACGTTACCAGCCATGCTTCCTTGCCCAACATGGGAAGTAGCTGCTGTAGTGTTAGCATCTTGAATTTGGGAACTTGTAAGTAAGTGTTTAGAATTGAAAGGTCCAGAATTGGTCTCCAAGCATTGTCCTTTCTGGGTACTAGAAAGAGCCCTGAGTAAAATCCTTGTCCTTGCTCTTGAATCGGTACCCGCTGAATGGCTCTCATGGTCATGAGAGCTGTAATTTGTTTTTGAGCCTCTGCCCTTTGATTTAGTGGCAGGTTTGCATTCCTCTTTTCATTGGAAAGGTGTGGAAGTGGAATCTGTATCCTCGTAAAATAATGTCTAGGACCCATTTGTCCTTTGTGACCATGTGCCAGTTGTCTGCAAAAAGTGCTAGTTTTCCCCCCAAGGGGGCTAACAAAAGAGCTTTGTTTGGCCAGTCGAGGTGCAAGTCATTGAGTTTGCCTTCTGGTGGGTTGAGACCTGTCTTCTCCTCCTTTCTGGGTTGGAGTGCCCCATTGGCGAGGTTTATACTGGGCTTGTGGTTGCCCTCTGCCCCTTGGGTGTCTGTATTTACCCCTCTGAGGTCTGTCAGTGGCTGGAAAAGACCAGTTTTTTGTTGGCCAGTTTCTGCTGAAGCGAGGGGGTTGTACCTGTAGGAAATCTTTGACTGTCTGCATTGATTTCACCTTATCTTCCATTTTCTTTAGCACTTCTTCTGCTTTAACTCCAAAAAGAACATCCTGCTGTAAGGGTGCATCCAGTAGTTTTGCTTTGACATGATCAGGTAGACTTTGTTCCTTTAACCAGGCATGCCTACGTATAACTGATCCAGTGACAGCTGCTCTGCAGGAGGCCTCCAAAGAATCAAACCCACATTGTAAGGTATGTTTGCCCACCTGCTCAGTGGCGTGCAATAAATCCTGTACTTCTTTCAATTCAGATTGTTGGGGAAGGGAGGTAATCTTTTGTTTTAACTGAGAGATTAGAAACTGCTGATACTTGAGCATATGAAATTGACAATTTAGTGCTCTCATAGCTAATGTGGCTGAGGTGTAAACCTTTTTCCCCCCACCTGTCTAGTGCTCTTGAATCCCTCTCAGAAGGTACTGGGTTTTTAGCCATGGAAGCCTTAGCCTCCTTGGGACCTTGGGAGATGGTCTCTGGGTCAGCTACTGGGCTTTTGTAAAGAAATTTGTGGGAATCAGGTACTCTGTAGTATCTGTCAGGCTTAGCCGGAGCAGGAGGTAGAGAGTCTGGGTTGAAACTGGATTCTAAATAGACATCATCCACAATGTCCAAAACAGGTGGGATGGCTAGAGGTCTGTGTTGGGGGAGTAAAAGAAACTCTCTGAGCCTTTTCTTGGAATCAGAGAAATCCTGACCTTCCCAGTGGAAATGTTCCCTCATAGTGTGTAAAGTTTCCCCAAAAGAGTAATCTTCAGGAGGGGAAGCTGAGGGAATAGAGTCCTCAGCATCAGAATCTTCATAAGGCGAGTAGGAATAGTCTTGGTCTTCAGAGGAATCCGAAGAAATAGACAGTTGCTCAGAAGAAGCAGAATCTTCCTCTTGTCTAGGCCTTTTGTCAGGAGGAGGCTGTGAACCCCTGATAAGAGAAATCAAATCTTCAGCCATTTTGAGCATCTGTTTCTTAGGCATAGAGCCTTGAACAGGAGACTGAAGTGTAGTCTTTTTAGCTTTAGAAGAAGTCTTAGACTTAGAAAACATTTTGACTGTGAGAGTCGTCCGTCTGAAAACGCCCTCAGAAACCGATGGCGTTTCCAAAGCACTGACATCCTTAGAAGGTATATCGTCGGAAGGGCCTGAAGTAAAAGGCTGCGTCGGCCTAGTACATTCCGTCAGAATATCCATTGCGGTCTCGGGTTCCAGGACTGCGGTAGTCAGGGGCTACTTCGGAGCCTCACTGATAACCGGAGACCGGATCAACCGAGGCCTCGGAATCGGGTTTAGGCCTTGGCTGTCGGTCCTTGTCCCTGCGTTTTTTGTGCACGCTGGTAGTTGGTAGCTCCGACGGCATGTTATAGTTAAATTTTCTACCAAAAAAGTGTTGTGCGAAATCAAATCGCCTTTTAATAGTACGCTTAGCACAAAAACGACAAGAAGTGAGGTCGTGATCAGGACCTAGGCAAGGTATGCAATAAGAATGAAAATCGTTATGAGGTATTTGCTTCCCACAAGAAATACAATTGTTAACTTTTTCTGACATTGGTCTGAGGCAAGAAAAGTTTCCCCAACGGGGTACTTAGCTTTATAGAAGACTTTGGTCTGAAATTCGAATTCGATAATCTCAGGAATCGGCCGACCGGTACTTGCGAACTGCTTCTGCTTCGGGCACCGCGCTGCAAGAAAGACTGGAAAAAATGGCGTCGGTTGCAGTATATGTACCCCTGGCGCACTGACGTCAGGGATGAGGCGACAGCAACCGACGTCGGACCAAGACTTTGGAAATCCGGCCGACTGCGTGACCGCCTGACGACAGGATAACCCAAGTGTGATGACTGCAGCAGGGTAACACGATGAACATCAGCCATACAGAATATTATATTCATAAAGTAGCAGAAAATATCCCAAGGACTAAGCCGAGAAGAGAATGGAGGCAGTAAGGTACAGAAAATACGCAAGATGAGGCTGGAATTTATTAGAGAAAACTGGCAAAAGAACAAAGCGATTGGGAGCAAATAACCAGAGAGGAAAGGTAATGAAGTGGGATGAGGCCAAGAAGACATCTGGATTGTGGTCTAGACAGCACCTTCCTCTACGAGGGGAATGATATCACAGTATAGGCAAAGAAATATGGCTAGGGGAATCATAAGAGAAAGACTTGCTCTGGTAGAGTTCTCAGCTGAATCTAGAACAGAAGCTGCTGTTAAAAAAGGAATAATTAGTAACGTATAAAATATTGCATGATAATAAGACGAATCGATTAAAGGAGGTTAGAAAAGAGACTGGAAAAGTAATTTACATGGGAATAATGGGAGGACAAGTGTGTGGCTACCAAGTATGCAACAAAGTCCAGAAGCTTTAGGATTTTTGCTTGGAAGTGTTCGCATGGGTATTTTATACCCCACTCAGACTCCAAAGAATTCATCTTCAGGTAGTTAGCATATGTTGGTGGAGTGATGAGGAAGAAAGAGGTAACTGTGAACATACGTTTTAGGAGTGTAATGAGTTGGCAGATTTTAAAAATTCCCTAAAGAGTATTCTGTCAGAAATACTTGGTAAGCAAATGGCTGTATTTAAGGGAATTATTCTTTTGAGCTGGGATCTGAATTACCTTGACATAATAAGACCTTGTTACGTTTATTTTTGTTGGCTGCCAAAAAACAGAAATGACTAGAAAATGGAAAACAAAGTCTAAACCAACTGTATTCAAAGTATTGAATATTGTAAAGGAGATAAAAGAACTTTCTTTAGAAAGGGGAAGGAGCAAATTACATAGAAATAAATGGAAATTCTGGGAACAGTACATGAAGAATAATGTTATGGTGGAGGAGTGAGGTTTAACGGAAGTCAGGAATTGAATAGTTTATGTAATGTTGGACTGATTACAGATACAAAGAAATAAGCATATGTGATGTATAATTTATGTAAATGGGAAAAATGTTAATATGGTTTGTTTTCTATTACTATATGTTTGACTATGACTTGAGTGATTTGGGAAGATTGGGAAAAGAGACTGGAAAAGCAATTTGCATGGGAATAATGGGAGGATATATGTGTGGCTACCAAGTATGCAACAAAGTCCAGAAGGTTTAGGATTTTTGCTTGGAAGTGTTCGCAGGGGTATTTTTATACCCCACTCAGACTAATTAAGGTGTTCAAAAAGAATTATAATCAGGTCTCTCCAATTATAGCTACTTATGTTTCTTCAACAAATGATGTCAAGACTCACAGTTGTCTTTGTTACTTTATTCACCATTTATTTTTTACAAAGGCACCAAGTCAAACACTGTCTGTAGATTTTTATATTACCAAGCTAAAGATTTGAGCCAAAGACTGGAAATATAGTGAGTTGCATGATTTAGCAAGATGACACAGAATAGTTGGTGGTATAAGAAATAATCAAAGAAGGGGTATAGTTTTAAGAAGAACAGATCTGACCTTACAAAAAAGCTGTGGACACAGGCAGAGTTAGTGTAATGAGGGATGCACACAGTCAAACAGCTCAGAAAATGAACGTGTCTTTAGGATACAATGTGATTTGAATAAAATGCATTAAAATGTACACATGAGAAATATAATAAGAATGCATTGCACAGTAACGAATATGAAAAGAGAGCCTTGGAGAGTGCAGACAATTTTTTGCTGTTGAAATTCAAGCTTCGTGTACTAGGTGCACCTCTGTGCATGAGAGGACGCACTGTTCTATTTGTCAGTTTTATACAGTCTGTGCTAGAATGAACCATTCTACAAATATGTGCAAAGCAAAACGTATATTCAAAAATATTCTATATTGTTGAACAAAAAATGAAAAGGAGTTATTTCTTGGTACTATTAAAGCAAAAAAAAAAAACATGAGCACAGTGAAGGCTGATGCATCAGGCAGTTTGAGGCAAGAAGGTAAGTAAGATGGTTTACAAGCAATGCTATTAATTAATGTGAAGTACTGAATTTAAAGTAGACACTGGTGCAGAATGTGTTACTTTTCCTTGGACGGTTTAATAAACTTGTTGGTGGAACGTGGTTTGGCTTCATTTCCATGTGGATCCCACTTGCACACATTGTTTGGGTTACTTTACAAAAGAACAATACCTATGCCTTGCTGTTGTAACAACATAACCAATACCTGCCAAAAACACATTTACTATGAAGATATTAATCAGGTAGTGCTCACCCTCCTCACCTTTGTTTGATTCATCTTCTCATCTTGGCCTCAACCCTCCATTTGACCTCCGCCCCCAGTTCAGCAGCTTCTTGTGTTTAGTGACAGGTCAGGAAGACCTGTGCATCAGGGTGTAAAAAGGCAAGTCTTCAAGGGTGGGAGTGGCAAGCCCCAACTTTGGTGGGTTATGAGATCTGTCCGAAGAGCTTGGCTGTACAGACCCAGACAATAAGTTGCCGGGTTGCAAGAAGCTTGGGGACACCAACTGGCTGAACGGTTTAAAATACTAACATAAGACACATTTACTATAAATATATTACACATTAAATGCACAACCATGTTTTATACATTAAATTCACAACCATGTTCAACAGCATACTGACATGGTTATACATTTGTCTTACAATAATATCACAAATTTTCATTTTCTATTTCCATCTTTACAGATATATACCAAAAAACTGTCAACATAACATTGCAATCATTCATGAATTTCATCTCTCACTAGCAGTTAAAACATAGCCTATAAAAATATATATTTATTAAATATAATCATGAAGTATTCAACCATTACAGTTTTTTATTCAAAGCATTAGTGCTGCAGCATCATAAACACTAGTGAAAAGCACATTTACTAGGAACATAATACTAATGAACTGCATAACCATATTCAATAGCATTTGTGTCTTGCAAAATCTTTAGATTATCCATTTCTGTCTTTGCTTAGATCATCTAATGCAATGGTTCCAAAACTTTGCAATCTGGAGGACCCCATTTATAAAGGAAATATTTTGATGGACCCCTATATTTTGGATTGTGTATTTAGACTGATATTATTTAATAACTAATACAAATAAAGCAACATTTGAATTTCAAAAATGTGTTTAATTAAAACAGACTCCAGCTTCTAAAACTGTCAGATGAGCTAAGCATGCACTTGAGATAATTTCTTGAATGAGTAATCCATTAAGGCACTTCCAAACATTATTAAATGTCATACGTTTTCTTAAATACTAAATCCTATTAGCATCACTATTTTTCAACAGGCATAAACAAATATCTATTGCCACCATCTACATTCCTCCAGGTTCCAATATCCCAACACTGGAAGACTTCCTGTCATGGTCTAACCATTACATCTCAAATGAAACAACCATCATCCTCAGTGACACTAATATAAATTAGCTTAAACTAACACAAAGAAACTCCACAAACTCCATCAATCTGTTCATATCCCTAGACTGGATATTAGTATCCCACCCACAGTACTACTCCAATCCCAACACCCTAAGTGACCACTTACCAGCCCTGATACACAAGACTATCAACCTCCACTCCAAGCATTCATTCATTCATACAAATATACCAGAAATCTAGCCAATTTTAGCCAGTCTCACTTCTGCAACCTATTGCAAACACTTAACTGGAACCCATTGAAATATCTTCCCTTAGATGAAGCAGTACATTATCTGAATACTGTCTTCCTAGATACCCTTAACTCCATAGCCCCCATAAGAAAAAAGAGAGTTAAACATAACCATGCTCCTTGGTTATCTAAATCAACCAAACAACTACTGATTAATAGAGACCGAGCATGGCACAAATGGAGAAAAGACAAGACCCCACCCAAAGAAACCGCATTCAAAATACTTAGAAACAAAGCAAAACAGGCCATTAATCAGGACAAAAAGACTTACTGCTCCCAACAAATAAACACCCACAGTAATAATCCCAGACTATTCTGGAAATCTGTCAACTCATTACTAAATCCTGGCAGCACCCAAAACCCATCTCCATTTCCAGACAAAAGCCCAGTTGAAATCAGTGAAATATTTAATAAAAACTTTATTGATATTACCATTACATTAGTAAATGCAGGCAATACCCCAACCCCCATTAACCCATCCATATCAGCTCCATGCCATCCTTTAACTTCCAACCTGTAGCAACCTCTCAAATACAAACATTACTTAGCAAATTGAAACCAGGCTCTTTATCCGCTAATAATCTCCCCCCAGAATACCTCAAAATTAGTGCTAAGGCAATATGTTTCCCAGTAAGTATCCTTATAAACCGATCACTTGCAGAACACACAGTCCCCCAGCTCTGGAAAAAATCAATAATCACCCCACTTCATAAGGTGGAAACCCTCATGACCTATCTAATTTTAGACCTGTTTCCATACTGTCCCCTCTATCTAAAATAATGGAAAAATGCATCCACAAACAACTGGTTGAATATCTACCCAGCAACAACCTACTATCCCCTTCACAACACAATTTTCAACCATCCCACAGTATCATTACTGCCCTAGTCTCCTTCACAAATTTCATCTGTAATGCCCTAGATAGTAACCTGCTTACATCAGTCCTGTTACTGGATCTCTCAAAAGCATTCAACACAGTCTCCCATATTAAACTTATCCAGTGACTGCTCTGATGCTGCCCTAACATGGTTCACTAGTTACTTGGAAAACAGACAGCAATCTGTAAAATGGCTGAATAACCTCCCTAGCTTTCTCCCAAATAACATAGGAGTGCCCCAGGGGTCAGTCTTGGGACCCTTACTATTCAACATTTTTATAAATGACCTAAATAAACTTCCCACTGACTGTACTACCATACAATATGCAGACGATTCAACCATAATCTGTACCTCCAATAACTTCTCTGACCTCCAAAAGTTAACACAAAAGGCCTTTACATCCATAGAACTCTGGCTAAACCAATCACGGCTATTACTTAACCGTAATAAATCTAAACTACTCATCTTTGCATCTAAACCTGCTCCCACAGACTTTACTATATTCTCCATACACAAAACCCCAATAGAGTTAGTAAATCAGACCAAACTGCTAGGAATTACTATTGACAGCAAACTTAGCTTTGACTTGCATATTAATAATGCAATAAAAAAAGACTCACTTCAGATTAGGCAAACTTTACAGAAACAAACAATACTTAGACAAATCCATCTGAATAAAACTTTCAAAAAGTCTTCTCCTTCCAACCTAACTCTATGGGTCTCCTATCTTCACCAATCTCCACAACTCTTTGCAACACAAACTACAGTCCTGCAAAATTCGCATCAGCCCAACTAAATTACACCCACCACTGCCAGCCCACTAAAGAACTAAACTGGCTGGAATTTGGGCATTACCTACATTACACACAACTTACCTTTGCCCATAAACTCGTTTATAAACCCGTGTGTTGCCCTTCCCTGAAAAATATCATTGAACTGTATGTCCCATCCAAAAATCTATGCTCTAACAACAAACACCTACTTAAAGTATCAAACTTAGTAAAAGAGCAGGTGGCTGCCTCTATTCCCATTCCATAACTAAGCTGTGGAACACCCTCCCATCATCAGTTACAGAATTAGACATCATAATCTCCTTTAAAAGAAAACTAAAGCATTTCACTGATAACCCCAGCTGCGCATGCAACACATATCCACAGCCTCCTTAATCTAGCTGTTTCACATAGCAAATATACTTTTGTATACGTCATTCTGTTACACCATATGAGTTATCCCTAATCTTTAGTATCCTACTCCACACATATATACAACTATCTTAACACATTTTCTTGTCTCTGTCACTTTCTACTTTTAATACTACCATTAACTATATGTCACCTATAATCTACTTATTCCCACTACCTAGCTATAAGATTCTAACTATATCTGTCTTACCTTTAAGTTTAACTCTCTAATTCTAGCTTTCCCTTTTCCTACCCCCCCAAAAAAATTGAGCTGTATTGTTAAATATTTCTAACTGTATAATTTCATACATACTAATGTTCCATTGTTACTGTATTGTGCCTTTTTACAACACATTTGCTGTTTAGACAGTTTTCTGTATTATTTCACTCGCTTTATAATTATATTTTGTTTCCTTACAAATTCATGTAATGATTTTCATGTAACTTGGAGCTTTTCTCCCTGGGCCTCCACTGAAAATGGTTCTCAAGCCCAGTGAACTTTCCCGGTCAACAAATGTC
Source organism: Protopterus annectens (assembly GCF_019279795.1). Lineage (NCBI taxonomy): Eukaryota > Metazoa > Chordata > Ceratodontiformes > Protopteridae > Protopterus > Protopterus annectens. The sequence goes on from NC_056732.1 coordinate 1,962,546, forward strand.
AATAAATAATAAACAAACAATAACTATTTCTGTGAATGTTGCTAAGTTATGTTTAAAACACATAATCAGGCACCACGGCCAATAACTAAACTCCAAACACCTGGCCTGTACTGAAAGCTATACCAACAGTTCTGGCTATTATAAAAGTAAATTACAACAGGACAATAAAAGTAAGAAATATCAAACTGCTAGCATACCTCCTCTGAACCTAATCCTAAAAATGCATGTTTAAGCTAATTATAATTGAAAAAACTAACTAACCATGAACCTTTGGGCCGTTTTTCAAATCATAGACCCCTTGTACACATTTTTAGGACTACATAAAAGTTTTTTTGCTTCACTTTCCTGATTATATTAAATTGTAACCCTTGTATAATCCAACACCACTTGTTAGAGTGTGTTTTAAATTTACAGTTTGGAACATTTTTCCAGTAAGTAATGAAACAAAACATATGAACCAATAATGACAAAACTGCCCAATACAGAACATTTCAACCATAAAAGGCCACTCATCTGTCATTGCAATCCACCAATATCAGTCAATACTTAGCATCTCTGCAGAGGTAAAAGTCTTCTGAATAATCCCACATTAAAGAGATCTATAACTAATGAAAAGGTTGCTTCCCTTAAAATACAACACGGTATCCGTAATCCATCTCCATGCTGTGGGAGTAGAACCCATAGCCTTCTGCATCAAAACACAAGCATGCTACCTGTTGGGCTAATAACACTACTTTAAAATTCTCTACCACAGTAGTGATACCATTTGCTAAACAAAACAGCTGCACATTGTAAACAGACTTAGCATGAGCAGCAGTAAACTCTTCTCTTGAAACTCACAATTCCTTGAAAATGCACTTGAAACTCAATTCCTTGAAAAATGCAGCTTGGTAGTTGGGATAGCATTCAGGCTCTTGTTTCCTGCAGCTAAGGTACAGGGTTTGGGCCTAAGCAAATTACTAACTACCTGCTAACCCTAACTAGGGCATTTCACCCTCTCATACACACACCTCAAGCTCTTAGTGCAAGAAATCTGAACAAAGCCTAAAATAAATAGGGACAGTTTATAAATATTGCTCTCATGAACTTAGAAAATTTCTAGAATACCAGGATTTCTGTTAATGTGCATTTGCTAAGGTTATGAAGTCTAAAAATAAAATGTATGTCATTATTTAGCAACTTCAATCCTTTTTATGACGAACAGACAAAAAATATGGGGCAGAATTCTGGACATTCTGCAAAAACCTGGACAGTTGAGAGGTATGCTACCTCCTTCTTATAAATACAGTGGATATAAAAAGTTTACACACCCCTGTTAAAATGCCAGGCTTTTGTGATATAAAAAAATGACACTACAATAAATCATTTCAAAAATGTTCCCACCTTTAATGTGACCTATAATCTGTACAATTCAGCTGAAAAACAAACAAAGCTGTTAGGGGAAAAATATAAAAAATGTACAATATGCTGGTTGCATAAGTGTGCACACCCTTAAACTAGTACTTTGTTGTGTGTGCACACCCTTAAACTAATACTTTGTTGTGTGTGCACACCCTTAAACTAATACTTTGTTGAAGCACCTTTTGATATAATTACAGCGTTCAATCTTTTTGGGTAGTCTATCAGCATGGCACATCTTGACTAGGCAATATTTACCCACTCTTCCTTGCAAAGGTGCTCCAAATCTGTCAGATTCTGAGGGCATCTCTTGTGCACAGCCCTTTTCAGGTTACCCCACAGATTTTCTACTGGATTTGGGTCTGGGCTCTGGCTGAGCCATTCCAAAACTTTAATTTTCTTCTGGTGAAGCCATTCTTTTATTGATTTGGATGTATGCTTGGGGTCATTGTCATGTTGAAAGGTGAAATTCCTTTTCATCTTCAGCTTTCTAGCAGAGGCCTGAAGGTTTTGGGCCAAAAGTGACTGGTATTTGGAACTGTTCATAATTACCTCCACCTTGACTAAAGCCCCAGTTCCAGCTGAAGAAAAGCAACCCCAAAGTATGATACTGCCACCACCATGCTTCACCATGGGGATGGTATTCTTTTGGTTATGCAAAGTGCTGTTTTTGCACCAAACATACCTTTTGGAATTGTGGCCATAAAATTCAACCTTGGTCTCATCAGACCATAACACATTTTCCCACATGCTTTTGGGAGACTTGATGTATTGTTTTGCAAATTTTAGCCGAGCCTGGATGTTTTTGTGTGTAAGAAAAGGCTTCTGTCTTGCAACCCTACCCCATAGTCCAGACACAGGGAGAATACAGGAGATAGTTGTCACATGTAGTACACAACCAGTACTTGCCAGAAATTCCTGCAGCTCCTTCAGTGTTGCTGTAGGTCTCGTCAGCCTCCCTGACCAGTTTTCATCTTGTCTTTTCGTCAATTTTGGAGGGATGTCCAGTTCTTTACAACGTCACTGCTGTCCCATATTTGTTCCACTTTTTGATGACTGTCTTCAATGTGTTCCATGGTGTATCCAATACTTTGAAAATTGTTTTTACCCTTCTCCTGACTGATACCTTTCAACAATGAGATCTCTTTGATGCTTTATAAGCTCTCTGCGAACCATGGCTTTTGCTGTAGCAGGCAACTGAGTAAATGTCAGGAAAATCCTACTAGGACAGCTGAACTTTATTTGGGGTTAATCAGAGTCTTTTTAATTGATGGCAGGTGTGTACCCAAGAAGACTGAATGCTGTAATTAAATCAGAAGGTGTCTCAACAAACTATTAGTTTAAGGGTGTGCACACATGCAACCAGCATATTGTACGGTTTAGATTCATAGGTTCATAGATTAGTACTAGGCTAACAGCAGTTGCGAGCCATTTTAAGCCTAGCCAATTATCCCTTGTGAAACTCAAACCCTGCACCTTGTGTTTGTAAGGCAAACACCTTAACCATTAAGCCACCCTTTTTTTTATTTTTTATATTTTTTCCCCAACAGATGTGTTTGTTTTTCAATTGAATTGCACAGGTTATAGGTCACATTAAAGGTGGGAAAAAGTTTTGAAATGATTTATTGTGGTCTCATTTTTTTATATCACAAAAACCTGGCATTTCAACAGGGGTGTGTAAACTTTTTATATCCACTATACACACACACACACACACACACACACACACACACACACACACACACACAGTGTAGCCAGGATTTTCAAGTTTGTACTCAACTCCCAGAATGCTGCCCTCTCAACAAGCCACACCCATATTAACACTGCTGACCAAGCCATGCTCCCTTCATTTTGCTGATCTCTGAACAGATCACTGACAAGTATTTGCCAGGATAGTAATTACTTACATGATGTATGAACATTTCATTCCAAAGGTGCATCTTTCCATAAGTCAAAAAAACAAAATACCTTTCCATTTATACTAGGATAGATCAGTTTGCCCTCCCCAAGATTACTCTTCTTCCCCTTGCAACTCATAACCCCTGTAGTGGCTCATTAGACCTCCTGTAGTGCTGCCAACTAAAGTAAAGGACTGGCAGGCTCTAGGCAACACATGCTCCGCAGTGTTGTTGTCCATAGGTGCAACATATAGTGCTCCCCACTAGGTAACACCGAAGCTGTGAGCCACAACGACCTCCCTTCCACCCAAATGGGCCACCTGGCAATGGCTGCTAACTCCCATGGCCTACACTCACACTAAGCCTTTTGGAATAGTAAACCTTACATTCCGAACAACAAATACATTTTAGCTGGGCTCAGTCATACTGCTAATGACAATAAATGAAAATATGCGCCCATGGGAGTCAATCAAGCAAAAACTAAAGCTGTTGAAATTTACATCCTTACTACCCCACTTACATTCTGTGAATCTGAAGCCTTTGCTATAAGGAAATTGGTTAAAGCAAGAAAATGATCCTAGGCCCCAGAACCAGTGGGGCTGTACATGTTCTAAGGTGCTTTTTTGGAGTTTTTTTTCTAGTCTTATGATCCAGTGATAGTCTGAAAAAAATATTGGAAAGAAATAAAAGAAATTCAAGGAAGAAATAAGCTTTGTCCAAGGCTTAATGTTCAAAGCTGACATGATACCATCCAATATGCTGAAAAGGCAACAGCTTGTAAAGGCAAAAAGCATATCTGCAAATGTAGGCTGCCTCCCTACCCTACCACAAAATGAAAACAGTCACTTTATGTATAGTCCTGTGCTGTTACATACTGAAAGAACAAAGGAAGACACTCAGGTTTGATTGTGAAAAATGTCAAAGAAAATTACCACTCTGTTCTCAGCCCCCTTGTAAGCTAGTGTAAGCGATCTCGTGTGCACATATCCGAGTAGTGCTGGTTTCTGACTATGCTGGCTACAGGACATTAGATGGGGATGGGGTCCCTCTACAAAGTGTTTCAAACTTCCACTGTACAGAATAATTTACTGCCAAGCTCTATGCATATTTAAATAGTTGCATAGACACATCTTCCCCCTCAAAAATAAATACAACACTAAATTCAAAAATAAAGCCCCATGGGCAGCATAACAAATGAAAAAAAAATGCTCATTACATTCAAAAATAAATGTAACTCTCAGAAAGCCAAAAACATTCTTACTAAACTAAACAAGGAATGTAGGACTGTGATTAAATCAGCTATAGCCTGCTATGAGGTAAAAATATAAACTCAGGTGAAAGATAACCACAAAGTATTTTTCAGCTGTGCTAGAAATCTCACAAACCATGACTGGCACTACAGTGAGCTAATAACAAATGATATGACATACTTGGACCAGAGGATAGAGCCAATCCACTGGTCAACTAATTCAGAATGAAGTTCATCCCCCCCCACCAGTCTTCCAGTATTCTCACATCAAATACCTGCATCTACAACCCCCTCAAATCTCTCAACAATTTCTGAAGTTATTACCTAAGGCCAAGACATAATGTCTATTGTGACTAGATAACATAGTAGACTGCCTTCCGGATAGTCTGAAACCTGATATGTCGTACCCCCTGCAAAGGCTATTCAATACTAATCTCAAAACAGGTTTTGTGCTGGATGAATGAAAGAATGCAACAGACATTCCCTTGTATGAAGGTGGGACTTCAACGGGCCCAACATATTCACTAAAACTAATGTCTTACAGCTTATGTCTAAACATATATCATCCAGATACAGGCACATATTTGCTCCTCTCTACTTGACACTCATTAGGCCAGTCACCGAGTATAATGCCCCTTTTGGTATATACCTGTCCAAACACTTGTCACAAGTGGATGCCATCTAACCATCAAACATTTAGGAATTATTCCAAAGAAAATCTTGCACTAATGAAAATAATTTTACTAAGGAAAATAATTTTCTTGGGTGGCAAAAGCCAGGGTACCTTTTTGGCTGGGCTTGTATAGGCCCCAGGGCCGATAGCCTAGTACCTACCTATGAACCTATGACTTATACCATGCTAACATTTCCATCCCCCAAAACCATGAGAACTCTGCTACCAGTATGCAAATTGTTTACAGAAACCCTGTACCATCATGTAAACAGCTGCACTGAGGTATCTGTACCCACAATGAATACGCAGAGAATCAACTCAAATAACAAGCCACCCTGGTAGAATCCCAATATCAACAAGTTGTATAACAAAACATTACAGTCAGGCCCCAGTGGCCTAACAGATAAGGCATTGGCCTCCTAAGCTAGGGATTGTGGGTTTGAATACCATCTGGGGTGATATAATCTGAACAGCTCAGTGGTTGTGTTGTCACCTCACAGCAAGATGTTACAAAGACATGCATCTGGAGTGTTTCTCTCTGGGCCTCAGCTGAAAATTGGCTTTATTCCAAGTCTGACTTTCCCGATAAACAAACAATAAATAACGAGATGAAAACCATGGCCAAAATTAGGAAGTGCAATACCCAGCAAGGCAAGCAACCCCTCAAACTTAATATGCTACTCAGAAATCTTATCAAGCCCATCAAAATTTGAGACAAAAATATCATCAAAGGCTTAACCACAAGGCCTTCATCAGCTTTGCTCACAATCTCAAAGGTAACACAATATTGTGCTGAACAAATTGTAAATGGAGCCACCTAAAAAGAGGATATAGCAAACCTACTGGCTGATATCAAGCACTCTAAAATCGCTGTTTAACATTAGCCTACTAATTGGCCATGCTCAGAGAATGGAGGACTGCAGCAGTTAATCCTCAGCTTGGCCTTCTATTGACCTGGATAACTACAGACCATAAATTTGACTGGTCTTGTATGTAAAGCCATGGAAAGTATTATCATGGATATTTTAAATAAAGACACAGGGAACCTGTTTTCTTATTTACTTCTACAATGATTACAGATATTGAAATAAAACAGCACAAGCACTGATAGCCATTTGCTAAACAATACAGTCTCACATTGAAAATAGACTTAGCACTCTGCCCTTGAAACTTACATTCATTGAAATGGCATGAAAACCCACACTAAAAGAAAACGCCTTTGGTAGTGAAGGATTATGTTTACCTTTGAGCTGTTTTCGAGCCATGAGCTCCTTGCACGCATTTATAGTGCCATGCACAGATGTATGTGTTCTTTGATTCGCCATTCTGATTTATTAAATTATATTCCTTGTATAATACAGCACCATTTGTTAGAATGGTGTTTTAAATTTGTAGTTATGAACATTCTTCTAGAAAGCAATGAAACAAAATGTATGAAACAATAATGATAAAGCCTGATCAAGTTAATTGACTACTCTGCCCTCCCCTTAACTAGAGCATTACACACCATACATCCATACCCCTGAACCTCTTAGCATAAGAAATCTGGACAAAGCCTAAAATAGGGACAGATTTTAAATATTGCTCTTACAGACTTAGACAGTTGCTAGAATGATAGCATTTGTCTTAGCATACATTTTCTACAGGAAATGAAGTCAAACTCAAATATATAACATTTATTTATTTCAATCCTCAGTGATTTGCCAGAAAACCACAAATATTGAGGAATAGGCCAAAAATATCAGGCAAAAATCAGGGCATACTGCAAAAATCTGGACAGTTGACAGGTATGCATACCTCTCAATCTCTAATTGCAAGAAATCTGGACAAAGCCTGAAATAATGAAGACACAATGGCCCAAAATAGGGATCATGTACCTCAACCTCTTCAAGCAAGAAATCTGGACAAAGCCAGTAGCAATGGGGGGCAAAGACCCCAAAATAGGGAAACTTTTAAAATATTGCCCTTATACACTGAGAAAGTTTATATAATTGCAGGTTTTGCATTAGCGTGAATTTTCAGAAGCATATGGAGTTTGAAACTCAAATGTCTGCCATTATTTTTTCACTTCAGTCCTCAATGGTTAACCAATAATTTGCAAGAAAACCACGAATTTTATGAGAAACGGACAAAAAGTATGAGGCAAAAATCTGGACATTCTGCAAAAATCTGCTTTGGATTTATTCAAGCCTCGATTAACAAAAAGAAAAACATACACTTGCTCCTGGATTGCTAGAACAAGATCTTCAGGATCAGCTCTGCAGTACCAACTTTGCTATGCTAGGAAGAGGCGTGCATCCCTGCGACCACCTTAAATCCACTACCGTAACATGGAGTGAACGGAACGGTTTGTTTAAATTTCCCTCCAAGTTCCAACTGCCAGGCGGAAAACACGGGGCAAGCAAGCAGCTGCTCAGCCTCAGCTGCAAATGCGGAAGTTATTAGGTCTTCTTCCTTTTTTATCTCAGGGCAAGCAGTGGAAATTAAGCAGCTCAGCTGCAAACATGGAAGTCTCTCTGTTTTTTTTATTTTTTTTTTTACTGAGGGTGAGTTGCATAGCCATAGCGAGCGGAAAATTAGTTTTTCTATTTTTTTTTCTAGCAGAAGTGGATGTGCAGACCTCTAGACATTATCATACAGACCCCCACTTCCCTGGGTTCTGCAGACCACAGTTTCAGAAGCACTGGTCTAATGTATATACATTTCAAATGTGTAAAAATATTTATGAAGAGTTAAAACACATTATATAATATCCATGTTTTTTTAATATAATTTCTAAGAGAAAAAAATGATACCCATGACTGATGTAGCACACATATAGCAAGGGAAAAATCATAAATAATAGTACACTCAAAGAGATACAATCTGTTTTAACGTTCAAATCTATACAGGAAGAATGCAGAGTCCCTGTAATCACAACTACGCAGGTAAAAGCTGCACTCGCAAGCCAAAAACACAGCATCCATGGGACCAGACAACATCCCAGGCTGCGTTTTACACAAACTTCAGAACAAACTGGCTCCTCACCTAAGTACCATGTTTAATAATAGCCTCGCATCAGGCTTTGTACCCACTGAATGGCGCACAGCAACAGTTATCCCACTCTACAAAGGGGGAGCCACCACTGATCCCGGGAACTATCGCCCTATTAGCCTGATGAGCCTGGTTTGCAAGGCCATGGAACGTATCATCATGGAACTCATAAACAAAGATATTGGTAACCTCCAAACTCTGGATCCCACCCAGTTCGGGTTTGTGAAAGGCAGATCATGCCTCCTGAAACTGATCAACTTCTTTGAGGCAGTCACCAAAGCCGTAGCTGAGGGTAAAGTGGTTCACACAGCCTATCTTGACCTCGCCAAGGGTTTCAACACCATCCCCCATTCTGGAATTATAGCTAAACTCACTAAACTAGGTATAAATCCCTATGCCACAAGATGGGTTGCCAACTGGTTCACTGACAGAACCCACATTGTAAAAGTTGTAGACTCCAAATCTGACCTCAAACCAGTGACAAATGGAGTACCACAGGGTTCAGTCCTGGGACCTCTCCTGTTTGGTATCTACTTCTCTGAAGTACAGGCTAACACAGAAGGCCTCTGGCTAACGAAGTTCGCAGATGACTGCAAACAAGAAGCCACAGCCAAGTCCCCAAATGATGTGGACATCCTACAGAAGGGCCTTGCTGAGACAGATGCCTGGTGTCAGAGCCATGGGCTCAAGCTCAATGCCAAAAAGTGGTGTCATTCCCTTTGGTAAAAACTCTGTACCCATGAACTACCACATAGGCAGCAATCTACTTAACACCAAATGTGTGATGAGACCTTGGGACCCAGGTGGACAGTAGTCTCTCCTTTGATAGTCACATCACCACTGTAGTCAGGAAGTCCTTCTACGTGGCATACCTCATCATAAAAGGGTTCTCATCCAGGAAAAGAGAGGTCATTGTTCCCCTCTACTCGACACTCATTAGACCCATTATAGAGTACAACTCCCCTTTTGGAATGTACCTCACAAGACATCTGCAGCAGCTGGAAAGGCCACAGAAGTACCTCAAAAAGGGGATTACTGGCCTCAAACAAATGCCCTACACTGACCGTCTCAAAAAATTCCAGCTTTACTCCGTAGCATATCGCCTCCTCCGAGGTGATCTCTGCCTAACATATAAAGCTATGTCAAACCCAGAGCTGTTGGACATGCTACACCTAAAGAAATCCCAATCCCTCTGAGCTACACGCTCTAGGGACCTAAACCTTGTCACCACAATAAACAGGAAATGCTGGAGGGATAGATTCCTGTCCCAGAGACTTCCCATACTCTGGAACAGGCTACCCATCTATGTCAAGCAAAGTTCTTCATTAGCACTCTTCAAGAAAAATCTTGATGAGTGGATGGGAAATAGGAAATACACCCCGGGGATCACTTCTGTGTCTCTGCTCAACAGTGGCACAGGAAAATAACTTTCTTGGGTGGTGTAAGCCAGGGAACCTTGTTGGCTAGGCTTACATAGACCCTTGGGCCAATAGCCTAGTACCTACCTATGAACCTATAAGTGTCACATACCCTAAGGAAAAAACACCATTTTAATTTTATCACACGGAGAACTTTGAACAAATAAACGTCATCCTGACATCTTGAAATATTTATCCAAAGGTGAACAGGTACAACTGATTTAACTGCCAACCAGTGCATTCAACTGAATCTAAAACAAACCAACAGCACAGAAAATACAACACAGTATCAGCAATCCATCTACATGCTCTGGGAGTAGAACCCACAAACTTCTGCATCAAAACACAAGTATGCTGTCACACTACTAACAGTGCTTTAAAAGTCTATACCACAATACCATTTGCTAAACAAACCAGGTGCACATTGTAAACAGACTTAGCATGATCAGCAGTAAACTCCTCTTCCCTTGAAGCTCACAATTCCTTGAAAATGCACTTGAAACTCAGGTCCTTGAAAAATGCAGCTTGGTAGTTGGGGTATAATTCAGGTTCTTGTTTCCTGCAGCTAAGATACAGGGTTTGAGCCTAAGCAAATTACTAACCACCTGCTAACCCTAACTAGGGCATTTCACACACACACACACACACACACACACACACACACACACACACACACACACACACACACACACACACACACACACACACACACACACACACACACACACCTCAACTACACAGTGCAAGAAATCTGGACAAAGCCTAAAATAAATAGGGACAGATTATAAATATTGCTCTCATGAACTTAGAAAATTACTAGAATAACAGGATTTGTGTTAGTATGAATTTTCTAAGGTTATGAAGTCTAAAACTCAAATGTATTTCATTTAGCAACTTCAATCCTTTTTATGAGAAACAGACAAAAATATGGGGCAAAAATTTGGACATTTTGTAAAAACCTGGACAGTTGAGGGGTATGCTATCTAACACACACACACACACACACACACACACACACACACACACACACACACACACACCTTTCTCCCTCCTCCACTACCTCTCTCTTACACACACACACACACACACACACACACACACACACACACACGCGCGCGCATGTCACAACCACACGCACACACACACATACACAATACCTCTTAGCGTAAGAAATCTGGACAAAGCCTGTCATAATGGGGGGGACAAAGGCCCAAAACTAGGGACACATTGTAAATATTGCTCATATAAACTTAGAAAGGTGATAGAAAAACAAGTTTAGCATTAGTATGAATTTTCTGAACTTAGGACATGAAGTCTAAAGCTCAAATGTCTGCCATTATTTTCTAACTTCAGTCCTCTATTTGTCAGGGATTTGCCAGAAAAACACAATTTTATTAGAAACAGACAAAAAAAATGAGGCATAAATCTGGACATTCTGCAAAAATCTGCTTTGGATTTATCCAAGCCTTGCTTAACAAACAAAATAAAAAAAAATACACTTGCTCCCTGAATTGCTAGAACAAGATCTTCAGGATCTCTTCTGCAGTACCAACTTTGCTATACTAGAGAAAGGCCCGCGTCCCTGAGACCAGCCTAAATCCACCACTGTAACATGGAGAGAACAGAACAGGTTGTTTAAATTTCTCTCCAAGTTCCAACTTCCAGGTGGAAAACACAGTTCAAGCAAGAAGCTGCTCAGCCTCGACCACAAATGCGGAAGTTATTAGGTCTTCTTCTTACTTTTTTTGACTGAGGGTGAGCTTCATAGCCAGAGTGGAAAATTAGTTTTTGTATTTATTTATTTTTTATTTTATTCTTTTGCAGAAGTGGATGCGTGGACCCCTAGAAATTATCATACGGAGCCCCAGGGTTCCACGGACAACAGTTTCGGAATCACTGGTCTAATGCATATACATTTCATAGGTTCATAGGTAGGTACTAGGCTGTTGGCCCTAGGGCCTATATAAGCCTAGCCAAAGGTACCCTGGCTTTCGCCACCCAAGAAAATGATCTTCCTGTGCCACTGTCGAGCAGAGCCACAGAAGTGATCCCCGGGGTGAATTTCCTATCTCCCATCCAATCATCAAGATTTTTCTTGAACAGTGCTAATGAGGAGCTTTGTTTGATATAGATAGGTAGTTTGTTCCAGAGTACTGGAAGTCTCTGGGACAGGAATCTATCCCTCCAGCATGTTCTGTTTATTGTGGTGATGAGGTTTAAGTCCCTAGAGCGTGTAGCTCTTAGGGATTAGGATTTCTATAAGTGGAGCATGTCTAAAAGCTCTGGGTTTGACATAGCTTTGTGTGTTAGGCAGAGATCGCCTCTGAGTAGGCGATATGCAACTGAGTAAAGCTGCAGTTTTTTGAGACAGTCTGCATAGGGCATCTCTTTGAGGCTGGTAATCCTCTTTGTGAGGTATTTCTGTGGCCTTTCCAGTTGTTGTAGATGTCTTGTGAGGTACATACCAAAAGGGGCATTGTACTCTATAATGGGTCTAATGAGTGACGAGTAGAGGGGAACAATAACCTCTTTTTTCCTGGATGAGAAACCTTTTGTGATGAGGTGTGCCACATAGAAGGATTTCCTGACTACTGTGGCGATGTGATTATCAAAGGAGAGACTACTGTCCACCTGTGTCCCAAGGTCTCTTATCACACTTTCGGTGTTAAGTAGACTACCACCTATGTGGTAGTTCATAGGTACTGAGTTTTTACCAAAAGGAATGACAATGCACTTTTTGGCATTGAGCTTGAGGCCATGGCTTTGACACCAGGCATCTGTCTCAACAAGGCCCTTTTGTAGGATGTCCACATCTTTTGGAGTTTTGATTATGGCTCCTAGTTTGCAGTCATCTGCAAACTTCATTAGCCAAAGACCTTCTGTGTTGGCCTGTACTTCAGAGAAGTAGATTCCAAACAGGAGAGGACCCAGGACTGAACCCTGTGGTACTCCACTTGTCACTGGTCTGAAGCTGGATTTGGAGTCTGCTACTTTCACAGTGTGGGTTCTGTCAGTGAGCCAGTTGGCAACCCATCTTGTGACATAGGGATTTATATACAATCAAATGTTTAAAAATACATATGAAGCATTATAACAAGTTATATGATATCCATGGATGTTTTAATATAATTTCTACATGAGAAAAAATGATACCCATGACTGATGTAGCACACATAGCAAGGGAAAAATCATAAATAATAGTACACTCAAAGAGATACCATCTGTTTTAATGTGTGTCACATACCCTAAGGAAAAAACACCATTATAAATTCATCATTAGAGCACTTTTGAACATCTTTAAATATTTATCCAAAGGTGAACAGGTAAAACTGATGTACCTGCCAACCAGTGCATTCACCTGAATCTAAAACAAATAAATAGCACAGACTCAATGAGTTGTCTAATAACAGGTGCTCTGCCTGTGCACTAAAACGGCAGCAACATTAATTGTAGCCAAAGCGGCATTATTTTGTTATTCATACAACTGAACAGGTCTTATGTCCTGACCTTTATACCAACAGACAAATGTCAGCAAAGTGCATCAACCATCTGGTTCCAACACTCACCATGCAGACACTTAACCTTTGGAAATGGCAGAATCTTAAACTTCCATTTGCCATGCTACTTCAGGTAGCCCAACAAACTTTCTATTACTAATGTTCTTCCCCTAAAAAACGTACAAACAAAGTTCCATGTCCTCATCCTCCTGGATCTCTATAAATGAAACAATTCCAGCTCATCACTTTCCCTTTTCTAGTGTCGACCAATTATTCTTTGCTCACATAATGCAACGACTGAGGCAATCCTTTCAGTACAGCCGTTGCTGATTAAGCAGACAAACAGCTGCACCCCTATGAGGACAGCTTAAGAACTGCTTGGAATGATAACTTATACCAAAGATTGCACTACTGACATTAGTTTTATCTCATAAAAACTGTGTTCTTTGTTGCAGAACATTATCCAGTAAATCATGAATCACCATCACCAGTCCCTATTTAATTGTATTTTTTTTAACTGTCCACCACAGCTGTGACACCACCTGCTCCTTTTCCTACCAAATCAAAAACCTGCACCAAAATCATTCTTGGTCAACCATACTGATTATGGCAATGTATTGGGATTTTCTACCTCCATAGACTTTTAGAAATGACTGTCCATTGTGCCATTTTATTTTCCATGAACCCTCTCCTTACAAAACTCCACTCAGTTGTAAACTGCTCCTTCCTGCTTTATCCTCCAAGATAACCAATTTCTGATTATTATAAACAATTTGCTTGCTTAACTAAAAGGACTTCACACTTCAGCTATACTTTGTTTTAGTAGAACGACATGGTACTATAGTGCTCCTTTAAAAATCCCTGTACAATGCAGTTGTTTAACACAGTGATTCAGAATCCCAAATACTACTTTCATCTGCTGTCTCAATACTTCTAGAGCACATCCACCTCTGAGTTCAACAGCTTTATTACTTGTCAGCAGTTGCCAACTTCACATGTGGGCAGACAGAGGAATTAACATCAACCACGGACCCCTGTAACTCTTCCTACTCCTCAGGGCACATCACCTCAACATGTTTACCATATTTTGAGGATATTATCTATAAAACAAGTCAAGATACCACTAAAATCAAAAGCACATTGAAACACTGACTTTAAATGCAGAAAACAGCATTTGAACTAACAAAATTGGTAGTACAGCTAAAGGGAGAGACTGACCTCTTGAAGCCCTGCAAGACTTCCCCAAGACCTGTTTTTCTTGATTAACTAAAACACAGATCTGTGTCATAATGCAAGAAGTGACACTGTATACAGAAAACACTGAAATAAACAGTAACGTCTGACAGCACCCTGGTACATTTATAAACTCAAAAGCAGTCATTCTAGCCATACTGAACCAACAGCTTCAGGCAGACACTGTCCAGAAAGGCTTAACAGTTACCTGTTAAGACTGGCAACATATGAAACTGCACAGTATATTGAACCAATATTTCTTGAGCAACAAAATTCTCATAAACTGTCTGCAATATCATAACCTTTACTCCTGCCACATAAAAACTGCATTCCTGTTTTCTGCAAGAGAGACTGAGACAGATGCGATGCATATGTACAAATATGTTTACAATGTATATGTATGAATCAACCAAAATTCAACAAAAGCAAAAAATGTAATTTAGATAAAAAGGCATTTGTCACCTAACAAAATTCATAATAAAGGAAGGTGTGGGAATGTTTGTATGTATTGAATTAATTTCAAATCTTTTGTACGTCTGCTGATGGTGTATTACTTGGAAGTACTCTCAAAAGAAACTACAAAACAGAAAAAATATGCAGCACTATTAATTTCCTAAATGCTATGGTATGATACTACTTACAATAACCCATTTGAATATATCATGAAATGAACTAAGATAGTATATAATGCGTCCTTACATATTATTCACAATGACATTTGTTACAAGGTACTGTTGTAATCCAACATACCAAATATATTTCAATGTTTCAAAGTACTATACAGGCTTAGGACCTCATTTAGATGTCACTGTAAGCCATTTTCCAATTGAGGGCAGCACGGGACACTAGCCGCAAACCAGGAATCAGCCTTGTTCTTAAATGATTTCAAGGAGTTGGCAGTTTAAATACAAAACAGTAGCTTATTCCATCTACTCTTAAAAGTTTTGACGTGCCTTTGTGTTGGCTACACAGATACAAATGAAAGAGTTGGAACTTCTTGTGCCTTTCCCAGTGTTGTTAAAGTTTACATCTAGTTTAGTGCCAATATATAGTCAGGCACTCATGGAAAAGTGTTTTAAATTTTATAACCTAACTAAATACAATTTTTTAGTAAACGTCTTTGGTACTTTTCCAAAGAGGGTTAATTGTTTACAGAATACAAGGAAAAGCCACCTCCATGTGCAAAGAGTGTCTAAACTTTGCTAGTTGTTGTTGTTGTGTCTTTCGGCTTTTCCCGGTTAGGGGTCGCCATAGCGGAACTCTGGTCCGCTAATGATTGGTAGTTGATTTTTACGTGCCGAGTTACCAGCCCTGATGCACAACCTTCAACGAAGGTACGCCCATTCATGCATGTCACCACGCAGAAGACGCTCTAGCTGAGAATCGAACCGGACAACATCTTACTGTGAGGCGACAACACTACCGCAGCACCACCACTGTGGAATCAGCATCAATGCATATTTCAATGTGATGGACCTTATAATCATATAAGAAACACTCTACTCAAAGTGCAATTTTCTTGATACTTTTACCCTTTTATTGTTAAAAGGGATGTACTCTGTTACAATTTCATCTACAATAGTGTATGGAAGCTCTCTGCCTCATTTTCCCAAGTGTAACACTTTACACCTCTTGGCAATGAATGAAACTTTATTCTGCAAGGCCCAAGTATGAAATCTGTCAATATACTTCTGCAGGTGCACCTCGAATGCAAAGCTGGTAACAGGTCTTGCCACTTTTGAATAGTCTTCACATTTCTCAGCCAAACAGGTAGTATGTGATGGAAATGCCAACATAAAAATAAGAAATAAATAACAGATCTAGAATCAACCCCCTGGGAACACCTCTAAATATGCTATTTTCAAAAGATATGAATCTCTGTAGTTTAATTGTGATTATTTACCCAATATATCTGTTCATTATTGTTCCATTGCCCTGTACAGGATAATAAAGACTTACAAGGAACTGAATCAAACACCTTTGCCAGGTCTAAGTCGATAGTCGATAATATCGGTTGGAGGACACCCAGTCAGAACTTCAACAACCATTGAGTAAAATGATATTACATTAGTCATGCAAGAACTTACTCTGACAAAGCCATATTGATGAATTTCAATACAACCTGAGTTCATAGTATGTTCTAGATAATACAACACTTTCAATACATTTACATATAATGGTGTTTAAACTAAATGGCCTATAACTTTCCACTCAATCCTTTCAACCATTATTACACATACGCAACACGAGTGCATATTTCCACATAGGTGGAACAAATTTATTATTTACATATTTACTTTTATATGACATGCATACATCCCATGTGCCTCTGATACAAGAGGTTTAAGAGGTCACTCAGTGGAAGTTCTAGCTTGGCTGGAGTTTTCATTTAGTTTTTACTGATTGGTTGTTCCGTGTGACCTTCTCACTCTTTGTTTTAGTTTGTTAGTCGGGATATTTTGCAGTCACTCTAATGGTAATGGACATCAGATGGGTATAATAGCCCTGTGTTTCTAATGCTTAGTCAAACATTCTGCTTGTGCTGTGCTGATGAGGTCATGACAAGGCTGAAATATGCATACCCACAGCTAGTGGGGTTTGGCTTTATCGGCCTGAAATTGTCCATTGAAACAACTTAAAAAGATACAAGTCATGGGCATTCAGAATCGCCATATAGCTGAAACACCTGATGTTCATGCATACATCCCATGTGCCTCTGATACAAGAGATTTGAGAGGTCACTCAGTGGAACTACTAGCTTGGCTGGAGTTTTCATTTAGTTTTTACTGATTGTTTTTTCTGTGTGACCTTCTCACTCTATGTTTTAGTTTGACATTTTTTAACCGGGATAGTCCATCTGGGTGACATGACCTACTTTCAGTGGAGGCCCAGGGAAGAAAGCTCCATAGTTTACATATGCACAGGTAAATAAGCAAAAAAAAAACTTACAAGCAAAAATGTTCAACAGGACTATAGACTATAACACTGAATTACATCTTAGGTAAGACTATATGTACAGCAGTATGTTTGACAGGACTTTACAATAACACAATGCCACTACATCTCTGATAAGACTATATACAAATACCATGATACAAGTTAGAATTGGGAAACAAACACGTGCTGTTTAGATTGGTAGTTTGGTTAGGAAGTACAATGACAGGGCTAGAAAGGTGCATTTGTTTGTAGCATTTATTGAAAACAAGGGAAAAAAACACTGGCCTTAAGAACTCTTATATTTACAATAAAAAGTAGCCACTTCAGCCATTAGGGTCTGAAGCACTATTTTTTATTCTGTTTAGGGAATCTTCAGTCATTAATTCTCTATGACTGGGCATGCACCTTTCACAGTTAGAATGCTTACATGGAGGATAGGATCCTTTGTACCACTATATTCAGAAATCTTTTAGCCAGCTCACTAGCAACCACTTTTCTCTAGTAATTCATTTCCTGCTCATCGAGTATAATACATGTCCTTTTCTTTTGCCTGCATTCTCTGATATCCATAAAAAAAAGTTTTGTTATTGTTTACCATAAACTTTGCCAGAGTAAACGTCTACTCCCTCACCCTCTTCTTTATGCCTGGTCTAAACTTACTGATGCTTAGTTTTTGTAGTTTAGTATTTGTATCTGCCAGTGAGGCTTTCATTGTAGCCCCAATGCTTCTATTTCTGTCTAGAGCATTTATTTACATTTTTATTCCACCGAGGGACATTGTTCCCTCTGCTACTAAACTTACAGTACTTTGCTGGAACATATACATCATTTGAGTTGCTCAATTCTCCGTATACCAGCTCCAAGTTTAGTTCACACAATTATTCCTGAAGTTCTTCCACAGTCCCATTTACTCCACTCCTTACTTACCCCTTCATAACTACCCGAGAATATTTTTTTTTTCCATTTGAGTCACCCCTTTCAACATCCCTCTTCTCTTTCTCTTGTTTCTAGAGTTATGAGTAATCACATTATCGGTTATTCTAGGACTCCCTACAATAGTACTTTCACTGTCAGATTCGATTACTTGCCCCTTTCTGCACTTAACTTTCTGGATTGGGGACTCCAAGTCTTCACATTTGCTTACATCAGTTTGTATATTTGTTATGAAATTCCACTTCATCTGTTCCCTTTGTTGAGTGAAAACAATTCTGTTATCTCTATGTTTATACTGCAGATGTCAACAGATGCAGCAACATCATTTTCTTTAGTTATATACTGCAGTATCATTACAAATTCTCCGAATCCATATCACATTCTACCACTTAAATACGTAACTAGTAAAACATATGTCTGTCCTTAACAACGTAGGAATATTTAAAGATAATATGTTGGAGTTCTTACATTTAATAGGACCCTCACCAGCAAATCCTCAACACAGAATTTATCAGGTTGCTCCATACCTCACAAAAAGAAAAAGAACCTCAGTGCTACTAGTAACTAACAATACAAGTCAGTTATTAAAGCAATAACCGACGACGTGGTGTGGTATATTGAAGATTTACCTACGGTTGGTGTGGTTTAATCACGAGGGCGAAGCCCGAGTGATTAAACAAAGGCAGCCGTGGGTAAAGCTTCAATATACCACAACCACAGAGTCGGTTATTGCTATTATACAATGACATTATTTAAGAAAAAACAAACTTACTTTTCTTAAATAATGTCTTTGTATAACGGCGGATTAGTGTTCCTCCGCCGGTTGTGGTATACTGCTTCTTCATTTGATGTACTGCGCATGCATATGGCACTTGCATTCCCACGCATACCCAGTACATCAATGCTTTGAAATGGAAGCAACGGAGAAAAGAAATTCTCTGTTGCTCTGTTTTCTCTCTCTTTTTTTAAATTGTAAATAAAAAGGTTTTGGGGCACTTTATATCAACAGAAAAAAGTCCGGGCAACCGGACCTTTTTCTGGTGGTATATTGTGGGATTTACAATGGGCACGCTGGTTGGGCTGGGCCAATCAGCATGCACGTTTTCGAATAGCGATAGGCAGTCATTGTATAATACAAATGTTGTAATTCTAGTGTCCTTTAGTCACTGGATACATTGAACTTTCATATGCAGATTTGTTATGGCACAATCATGATTTTTTTTATGAACAGAGCAAGTATAACACAGAAAGGTAAAACTTTGTTATTTATGCTAATCGTTATGCTATACTCAGTATTACTCTGCTGTACTCGGTATTATTTTCACAAGGTAATCTCTAAGTGCTGCACTACTAGGTTAACGCTGAATGGGTAAGAAGTTAGTTTTAGTCTACAAATAACCTGTAGCATCACCCACCTTCAATGAACCATTAGATTTGTCCTATAAGAAAAGAGAAGAAATAGTTCACAAAACTATAAATAAAAAAGCAAACTTCTTGTGTGGGATTTCCTTTCACTCTAATATCAATAAATACTTTGAAACACTCTTTTTTAGGCTGGGTGCTTTACTTAGCTTATCACCCTTCATCTCGCAGTGGTAACAGGTTGTCTCAAGCCTTTACAAATGTGTCACTTTGTTAAAAAGAGATACTTGTCCAAAATCTTGAACAATTTAATGTTGTTTATATTTGTTAGGTTCTACATACAGAAATGCCATCACAAGCTAATAAGTCTTCAAGATGAAAATCCTTATGTTTTTGACTACATTCATAAGAGGAATTAAACAAGGCACTCAATCCATACTCTACTTAACTCACTCATCGTGCTTAAAACACTGCTCATGCAAAGATGTGCAAAGTGCATCTTTGCACCTTTGTGAGATGTAAGATCTCCACTCATTTTATGTCCTCTAAATGGAGATGAGATTTAAGAAGCAGACACAGCCTTCAATTGTCTCACAAAGTTGTCAGTCACTGCACCACTCCAACTACACCACCATCACAGAAGTAAATAAAAACAACTCTTCATCTTGTTTGTCTTGAAAAAAGATTGAAGGGGACAGAAAAGTAATATTAGAACAAATCTGCTTGTCCCTGCAACTGTTAAAATAACAGGAGGTAAGCAACAACAGAAAGCAAGAGCAGGTTACCTACCAGTTCTTCACGTCAGTTTATAATTATCTAATACCATCCTCTTGATGTGGATGAGATTTAACATGCAGAAAGGTCTCCTATTGGCTCACAGAGATGTCAGTCACTGCACCAGTCTCCCTACATCATTAGGGAATCAAATTAAGATATTATTATTACTTTACCTAGTTTATCCCATTCAGGGAGATGGGGAACCCTCAGTCTAAACAGCAAGCAAAGAGTCCAGTCATCCTAATGGCACACCAGATCATCTCATCAACAGGACGTTTATCCATTATACAGAACATAATCATAAGAACTACAGTAACTTCTTGAAGTATGTTATTGCAACTTATAATAAAGAAGACAACACAAAAGTTCATGAAATAATATATTATCAGTAGATCTGCAGTTAGAGTTATTTAACATCTGCTTAAAAATTCATTTCTACCACAACACTGGTACATCAAGACAAATTAAACTCAAAATATTTAATTACAATAAATATGCGTTACCATAAATAGAATCTTGATTGTAGAATAATTGCTGATTGGTAAAATATGAATATAAATAAGGAAAATGTGCTTTCTGAATAAAGGAGTATCTTAGAGATTGTTCTAGATCCAGATTTTTATAATATTTATATAAGTGATGTCATTCATGAATACAGAAGTACTTCACATGAGAAAGTATACAGATAAAACAGAGAAGGTAATGAGATCTGAGGAAGATTCATCATATCTGAAAGACTCCTTGGAAGATATAAATATCTCATTAATGGAATAGCAATTGATGTACAAAACCAAGTTTTTGGATTTACAAAAAAAATTAAATGAAACAAGACACAAGCTAGGAAATAAAGTGCTGAAGAAGGCTTATCGTTTTAAAAACCTCAGAAAGGCCTCAGGTGACAACTGATTCCTAAATTAGCTTTCAAAATAAACGTGTTAAAGAAAGTATCAAATATCACAGGTCCAATTCTTAATTGTATAAAATTCTCTGGAACTACCTGTGTAGTCCCATACAGAAAAAGACAAAAAAAAAACACTTTAAAGATTAATAAGACAAATCAGAGTATGTAGGGTTTGACAAATGAAAAAATATTAAAAACATTTTTTTTACAAATATAATTTTATTGGATTTTACAGAAAGATGTATAACCATAAAGACTTCCGGCTTTTCACGGTTAGGAGTCGCCACAGTAGAACTCCGGTCTGCTCATGATTGGCAGTGGATTTTTACAGTGCCAAGTTGCCAGCCCGACGCCCAACCTTCAACGAAGGTGTCCCCTTTCACGCTCGCACCTACCTGCATGTCAGATGTATAACCATAAAAATATTAAAAACCCTGACATTTTTCTTCTACGACTATTAGAGAATGAATTACTGTGTCTAAAGCCCTTAACAAGAATCAACTAAGAACTGCTTTGGGTTAAAAAAGCTAAGAAAATGAAATAAGGCTACAGACAAATCTTATGATTTACTGTTAATATGCTCTTGATGCAAAAGATCTAATTAGAACAACTGTGTCAGTGAAAGAGTGGCTGACAGTAGGCTTAAGCTTCCAGAGCATTAGAAATTCAAAAACATTACTAGAGTTTACAACATAACTTGCCAAGTGGAGAAAGGAAGGTGAGAAAAGAATGGAGAACACCAGGCATAAAATCAAACACTGACCACAGCCCAAAACATATATAGCCTGCACATATGACGTATTGTTAGATTAAATTAACCACAAAAAGGAGCGAAATGGCTTTGCAGTAAAAAATCCAGTTCCCAATGTAAAATAACAAAAACAAAAACAGCAAACCTCTATTTCCAAAGTAAAACAGCTTTTTCAGCTCATAAAAGTAGTATGCTGCAAAGTAAAGCAAGTGTAGCTGGTTCTTCAACCCAAAAAGAATCGCACAAAAGTATAATCCAAACGAGAACTTTAATAGCTAGCTAGAGTTAAGCGCTTTCACCAAATGGCTTTTTCAAAACTTCAACGTTCTTTTTTTTCTTACATTGGGAACTGGATTTTTTACTGCAAAATTTATTTATGATACACTGTCGTCTGAATTAGGAGCGTTTACCTTTTACTGCAAGTAACTTGTTGCCTGGTTTTATTGTATTGTTAGATTACACAAAAGCAAACTGGCATTTAGTGTTGCTGACTTCACAAAGAGTCAAACCCGACTGAATGACTAAACAAAAACATCCACAACCACTGTGAAGCATGTATCACGGATGGTAGCTGATCCTTTTACTATTAAATGGAAGTGACCAAAAATAAATACCACTTTGTGAGAAACTCTGAGGAGAGGAATGAAGGGCAGTGTGCCCACTTTTGAGAAGACAGGAATGAAGGAACAAATACAGTCTTATGTTTCATGTAACAAGAACATCAATTTTTTAGAAGCAGTGGACTTATCAAGATAGTGGACTACTCACGGTCTAAGTCACCTTAGTAGCTGCCTTGAAAAATATATCAAATGTGAGTGAAACAAGTTAACATTTAACACTAGTGGCATATTCAGACTGTACTGTCACATAATCCATAAGCACTAAAAAAGTAATACGAACAAGAATTCAAATGTAGTCACTACCCATGTGGAAGGAAAGGCAGTATATGCTATATAATTTGATGACTACAAGACACATAATGTATACAGGCAAACAATAATTAACATCTGGATAACACAAAAAGCAAGGCAGTCATATGATGTGATGTAAATAACTGTGGAATGGAAGAAGCTAAGGAAAATTTAAAAAAATGACTTATGGCAATTACTTTACAAAATGGAACTAACAGGTAGTACATATGTAAAGTGAAATTTAATTCTCTGTGAATGCCACGTTTCTGAGTCTACAGCAGCTAAGGCAAGTTGTGTGACTGATGAGAAGCTTTTATGGTGTCTGTCTGAATAGTGCTTGTTTAAGATGATGTTTTACGTTTGTGTGTGTGTGTGTGTGTGTGTGTGTGTGTGTGTGTGTGTGTGTGTGTGTGTGTGTGTGTGTGTGTGTGTGTGTGTGTGTGTGTGTGTGTGTTGCGATGTGCAGTATTGCTGTACAGTGCATTCATCCTTGAGACATTAAACTGAGGCCCCATATGCCTGAGCTGGTTGTGGCTAAGGTGGATGTAAAAGATCCTACGGCACTTATTTTAATGAGTAGGGGAAGTTCCCCAATGTCCAGGACAAATTTCCCCTAGTCAGTATGAATACCATTCCTGGTCTCCCATAAAAAGAGGCCAATGCCCTAATGGGACTAGCTGGTCAACAAAGTATAGTTAACCAAATAAACACATAAATATTGGAGATTAAAGTTTTGTGAATGTAATATGAGTGATGTGACTGATGCAATTATGGTCTGTCTTGAGTGTTGCAATAGAGACAGACTCTTGGCAGTTATTATGCTTTTTTCATACCAATGATAACCAAAGACTTAGAATAATTACCACGGAGATCTCAGTTCACAACCACTGTGTAGGAGGGACGAAGGCACAGCCTCCTGCATAAAACAGTATGTGTTTTCTGGGATGCATAGGTGTGTGTGTGTGTGTGTGTGTGTGTGTGTGTGTGTGTGTGTGTGTGTGTGTGTGTGTGTTTGTGTGGTGTGTGGTGTGTGTGTGTGTGGTGTGTGGTGTGTGTGTGTGTGTGTGTGTGTGTGTGTGTGTGTACGTGTGTGTATATATGTGTGTGTATATATGTGTGTGTGTGTGTGTGTGTGTGTGTGTGTGTGTGTGTGTGTGTGTATGTGTGTGCGTACACGTGTGTATATATGTGTGTGTGTGTGTGTGTGTGTGTGTGTGTGTGTGTGTGTGTGTGTGTGTGGTGTGTGTGCACGCGCGTACATGTGCGTGTGTCTATGATATCTTTGTGCAATGATTTGTATCTACATGTTTGATGTGTCTGAGTATTGTATGTGCACTAAATCACACAACAGGGTATAAATAATGCAGCTGCAACAGACTTCTAATCCAGATTCATATACACAATAAGATCAGAGTAAAAAAATAATCTACTTTCTGACCAACATACATTATCATTCATTGGAAAATTCAATATTAGTAAAGTCGTGATCTGGGAAGGATTGCCAATAGGTTTGCACTGGCATGCATTGCTCTTTGTCTATACAAATCCAAACTGCACCAAGAAGTGGGGGCCATAGAGAAATGTGTATTCTAATACAGGGTGAGAGACACGTATAATGAATGAAGGTTTACCCAGATAAATATAGCAATGCAACGTGAATGTAAACACAGACCAATACATGCCGGCAGTCATGACCACAATATACTATAAGTCTGAAAAGACAAATGTAACCCAATATGTGCCATCTGTACTGCAGATGGGCTGGTCTACTCAATACCATGGGAAAGAGGTCTAGTGGGCTAAATGTTCTCTAGACCACATCACAGCAAGCTGCCTGCGCATTAAACAAGTTAAGTTTCTTGTGGGTGATGGCCTCTTCTCGTGAGGATCCACATCATTTACTAGATTTTCCAGTGACAGTCCACTCCAGTTACTTTCAAATTCTGGAGAACACTTTGTGTTCAAATTTCCATTCCTGGTGATTTAGTGCTTCAATCTCTAACTATCTTGTCAGAAGGAAGGCATACTTTTCTTGGATCACTACTGCACTATGCCAAAACTGAAATTGTAATATTATGCAAAGCAGTACATGCACAAAGTGAGGCATCAGATGGAAACAGTGACAGACAGAGTTTCCTATAAACTGTCATGTTCAACAACTGACTGAACACAAGAGAACACGCATGGGATTGTGCAGCCATGCATTTATGCACTGCAGACAGTGAATGACAAAGGCAGCATGTGGATGGCCATACTAGATTCTAGCTTCATGTGCTGCATGGGTCTAGATAACTACAGACGTGTTGCACTGTGGAGCAACCAAACAGTATCCCAACAACCAATGCAAGGATACATTTTCACACTAACAAGATGACTGGGACGAACAAGGCTACTGGGATATCACACACAGAGATTCATACACATATTCACTAAAGTCAGGATAAGTGGGAGGGATGAAGACCATTAAGCATCCACTGTATCATCAGAAAAATGTAGTTATTTTATGTTATGTGCTGAGCACCAGGACAGTCAATACTGTGCACAACATATAGACACACATACACACATATATGCATACATATTAATAAATATAACAACAATAACTGCCATAATCTAGAATAAGTGATAAAGTACAGTGTCAAGGGCTAAACGTCATTGTATTGTGTTGGAGTGAAACTGAGGATCTGTGTGTGTGTGTGTGTGTGTGTGTGTGTGTGTGTGTGTGTGTGTGTGTGTGTGTGTGTGGACATGAATGTGCACTCATGTCTATGTGCAGTGTGTGCGCAAGCTTGTGTATGTGACAGAAAAAGAAAGAGTCTTCACCTCTGCAGTCAGATCAAAAGAACCATTAGTGCATATGCATACCATGGTTATGCACTATGCATAATTACTAGATGGCATACAACAGCTGGTTAATGACTTAAGTACCAGACATGTAACATACAGCTCTGGCGACAGTGATAATGGTACCATTAGTGCATATGCATACCATGGTTATGCACTATGCATAATTACTATACGGCATACAACAGCTGGTTAATGACTTAAGTACCAGACATGTAACATACAGCTCTGGCGACAGTGATAATGGTACCATTAGTGCATATGCATACCATGGTTATGCACTATGCATAATTACTAGATGGCATACAACAGCTGGTTAATGACTTAAGTACCAGACATGTAACATACAGCTCTGGCGACAGTGATAATGGTACCATTAGTGCATATGCATACCATGGTTATGCACTATGTATAATTACTAGATGGCATACAACAGCTGGTTAATGACTTAAGTACCAGACATGTAACATACAGCTCTGGCGACAGTGATAATGGTACCATTAGTGCATATGCATACCATGGTTATGCACTATGTATAATTACTATGGCATACAACAGCTGGTTAATGACTTAAGTACCAGACATGTAACATACAGCTCTGGCGACAGTGATAATGGTACCATTAGTGCATATGCATACCATGGTTATGCACTATGTATAATTACTAGATGGCATACAACAGCTGGTTAATGACTTAAGTACCAGACATGTAACATACAGCTCTGGCGACAGTGATAATGGTACCATTAGTGCATATGCATACCATGGTTATGCACTATGTATAATTACTATATGGCATACAACAGCTGGTTAATGACTTAAGTACCAGACATGTAACATACAGCTCTGGCGACAGTGATAATGGTACCATTAGTGCATATGCATACCATGGTTATGCACTATGTATAATTACTAGATGGCATACAACAGCTGGTTAATGACTTAAGTACCAGACATGTAACATACAGCTCTGGCGACAGTGATAATGGTACCATTAGTGCATATGCATACCATGGTTATGCACTATGTATAATTACTAGATGGCATACAACAGCTGGTTAATGACTTAAGTACCAGACATGTAACATACAGCTCTGGCGACAGTGATAATGGTACCATTAGTGCATATGCATACCATGGTTATGCACTATGTATAATTACTAGATGGCATACAACAGCTGGTTAATGACTTAAGTACCAGACATGTAACATACAGCTCTGGCGACAGTGATAATGGTACCATTAGTGCATATGCATACCATGGTTATGCACTATGTATAATTACTATACGGCATACAACAGCTGGTTAATGACTTAAGTACCAGACATGTAACATACAGCTCTGGCGACAGTGATAATGGTACCATTAGTGCATATGCATACCATGGTTATGCACTATGTATAATTACTAGATGGCATACAACAGCTGGTTAATGACTTAAGTACCAGACATGTAACATACAGCTCTGGCGACAGTGATAATGGTACCATTAGTGCATATGCATACCATGGTTATGCACTATGCATAATTACTATCTGACATACAACAGCTGGTTAATGACTTAAGTACCAGACATGTAACATACAGCTCTGGCGACAGTGATAATGGTACCATTAGTGCATATGCATACCATGGTTATGCACTATGCATAATTACTATCTGACATACAACAGCTGGTTAATGACTTAAGTACCAGACATGTAACATACAGCTCTGGCGACAGTGATAATGGTACCATTAGTGCATATGCATACCATGGTTATGCACTATGCATAATTACTATCTGGCATACAACAGCTGGTTAATGACTTAAGTACCAGACATGTAACATACAGCTCTGGCGACAGTGATAATGGTACCATTAGTGCATATGCATACCATGGTTATGCACTATGTATAATTACTATACGGCATACAACAGCTGGTTAATGACTTAAGTACCAGACATGTAACATACAGCTCTGGCGACAGTGATAATGGTACCATTAGTGCATATGCATACCATGGTTATGCACTATGTATAATTACTATCTGACATACAACAGCTGGTTAATGACTTAAGTACCAGACATGTAACATACAGCTCTGGCGACAGTGATAATGGTACCATTAGTGCATATGCATACCATGGTTATGCACTATGCATAATTACTAGATGGCATACAACAGCTGGTTAATGACTTAAGTACCAGACATGTAACATACAGCTCTGGCGACAGTGATAATGGTACCATTAGTGCATATGCATACCATGGTTATGCACTATGCATAATTACTATCTGGCATACAACAGCTGGTTAATGACTTAAGTACCAGACATGTAACATACAGCTCTGGCGACAGTGATAATGGTACCATTAGTGCATATGCATACCATGGTTATGCACTATGCATAATTACTAGATGGCATACAACAGCTGGTTAATGACTTAAGTACCAGACATGTAACATACAGCTCTGGCGACAGTGATAATGGTACCATTAGTGCATATGCATACCATGGTTATGCACTATGCATAATTACTAGATGGCATACAACAGCTGGTTAATGACTTAAGTACCAGACATGTAACATACAGCTCTGGCGACAGTGATAATGGTACCATTAGTGCATATGCATACCATGGTTATGCACTATGCATATAATTACTAGATGGCATACAACAGCTGGTTAATGACTTAAGTACCAGACATGTAACATACAGCTCTGGCGACAGTGATAATGGTACCATTAGTGCATATGCATACCATGGTTATGCACTATGCATAATTACTATACGGCATACAACAGCTGGTTAATGACTTAAGTACCAGACATGTAACATACAGCTCTGGCGACAGTGATAATGGTACCATTAGTGCATATGCATACCATGGTTATGCACTATGTATAATTACTATACGGCATACAACAGCTGGTTAATGACTTAAGTACCAGACATGTAACATACAGCTCTGGCGACAGTGATAATGGTACCATTAGTGCATATGCATACCATGGTTATGCACTATGTATAATTACTATACGGCATACAACAGCTGGTTAATGACTTAAGTACCAGACATGTAACATACAGCTCTGGCGACAGTGATAATGGTACCATTAGTGCATATGCATACCATGGTTATGCACTATGCATAATTACTATCTGGCATACAACAGCTGGTTAATGACTTAAGTACCAGACATGTAACATACAGCTCTGGCGACAGTGATAATGGTACCATTAGTGCATATGCATACCATGGTTATGCACTATGCATAATTACTAGATGGCATACAACAGCTGGTTAATGACTTAAGTACCAGACATGTAACATACAGCTCTGGCGACAGTGATAATGGTACCATTAGTGCATATGCATACCATGGTTATGCACTATGTATAATTACTAGATGGCATACAACAGCTGGTTAATGACTTAAGTACCAGACATGTAACATACAGCTCTGGCGACAGTGATAATGGTACCATTAGTGCATATGCATACCATGGTTATGCACTATGCATAATTACTAGATGGCATACAACAGCTGGTTAATGACTTAAGTACCAGACATGTAACATACAGCTCTGGCGACAGTGATAATGGTACCATTAGTGCATATGCATACCATGGTTATGCACTATGCATAATTACTAGATGGCATACAACAGCTGGTTAATGACTTAAGTACCAGACATGTAACATACAGCTCTGGCGACAGTGATAATGGTACCATTAGTGCATATGCATACCATGGTTATGCACTATGTATAATTACTAGATGGCATACAACAGCTGGTTAATGACTTAAGTACCAGACATGTAACATACAGCTCTGGCGACAGTGATAATGGTACCATTAGTGCATATGCATACCATGGTTATGCACTATGCATAATTACTATACGGCATACAACAGCTGGTTAATGACTTAAGTACCAGACATGTAACATACAGCTCTGGCGACAGTGATAATGGTACCATTAGTGCATATGCATACCATGGTTATGCACTATGCATAATTACTAGATGGCATACAACAGCTGGTTAATGACTTAAGTACCAGACATGTAACATACAGCTCTGGCGACAGTGATAATGGTACCATTAGTGCATATGCATACCATGGTTATGCACTATGTATAATTACTATACGGCATACAACAGCTGGTTAATGACTTAAGTACCAGACATGTAACATACAGCTCTGGCGACAGTGATAATGGTACCATTAGTGCATATGCATACCATGGTTATGCACTATGTATAATTACTAGATGGCATACAACAGCTGGTTAATGACTTAAGTACCAGACATGTAACATACAGCTCTGGCGACAGTGATAATGGTACCATTAGTGCATATGCATACCATGGTTATGCACTATGTATAATTACTAGATGGCATACAACAGCTGGTTAATGACTTAAGTACCAGACATGTAACATACAGCTCTGGCGACAGTGATAATGGTACCATTAGTGCATATGCATACCATGGTTATGCACTATGTATAATTACTAGATGGCATACAACAGCTGGTTAATGACTTAAGTACCAGACATGTAACATACAGCTCTGGCGACAGTGATAATGGTACCATTAGTGCATATGCATACCATGGTTATGCACTATGCATAATTACTAGATGGCATACAACAGCTGGTTAATGACTTAAGTACCAGACATGTAACATACAGCTCTGGCGACAGTGATAATGGTACCATTAGTGCATATGCATACCATGGTTATGCACTATGCATAATTACTATATGGCATACAACAGCTGGTTAATGACTTAAGTACCAGACATGTAACATACAGCTCTGGCGACAGTGATAATGGTACCATTAGTGCATATGCATACCATGGTTATGCACTATGCATAATTACTATACGGCATACAACAGCTGGTTAATGACTTAAGTACCAGACATGTAACATACAGCTCTGGCGACAGTGATAATGGTACCATTAGTGCATATGCATACCATGGTTATGCACTATGCATAATTACTATCTGGCATACAACAGCTGGTTAATGACTTAAGTACCAGACATGTAACATACAGCTCTGGCGACAGTGATAATGGTACCATTAGTGCATATGCATACCATGGTTATGCACTATGCATAATTACTAGATGGCATACAACAGCTGGTTAATGACTTAAGTACCAGACATGTAACATACAGCTCTGGCGACAGTGATAATGGTACCATTAGTGCATATGCATACCATGGTTATGCACTATGTATAATTACTAGATGGCATACAACAGCTGGTTAATGACTTAAGTACCAGACATGTAACATACAGCTCTGGCGACAGTGATAATGGTACCATTAGTGCATATGCATACCATGGTTATGCACTATGTATAATTACTATGGCATACAACAGCTGGTTAATGACTTAAGTACCAGACATGTAACATACAGCTCTGGCGACAGTGATAATGGTACCATTAGTGCATATGCATACCATGGTTATGCACTATGTATAATTACTATACGGCATACAACAGCTGGTTAATGACTTAAGTACCAGACATGTAACATACAGCTCTGGCGACAGTGATAATGGTACCATTAGTGCATATGCATACCATGGTTATGCACTATGTATAATTACTAGACGGCATACAACAGCTGGTTAATGACTTAAGTACCAGACATGTAACATACAGCTCTGGCGACAGTGATAATGGTACCATTAGTGCATATGCATACCATGGTTATGCACTATGCATAATTACTATACGGCATACAACAGCTGGTTAATGACTTAAGTACCAGACATGTAACATACAGCTCTGGCGACAGTGATAATGGTACCATTAGTGCATATGCATACCATGGTTATGCACTATGTATAATTACTAGATGGCATACAACAGCTGGTTAATGACTTAAGTACCAGACATGTAACATACAGCTCTGGCGACAGTGATAATGGTACCATTAGTGCATATGCATACCATGGTTATGCACTATGTATAATTACTATACGGCATACAACAGCTGGTTAATGACTTAAGTACCAGACATGTAACATACAGCTCTGGCGACAGTGATAATGGTACCATTAGTGCATATGCATACCATGGTTATGCACTATGCATAATTACTATCTGCATACAACAGCTGGTTAATGACTTAAGTACCAGACATGTAACATACAGCTCTGGCGACAGTGATAATGGTACCATTAGTGCATATGCATACCATGGTTATGCACTATGTATAATTACTATACGGCATACAACAGCTGGTTAATGACTTAAGTACCAGACATGTAACATACAGCTCTGGCGACAGTGATAATGGTACCATTAGTGCATATGCATACCATGGTTATGCACTATGTATAATTACTAGATGGCATACAACAGCTGGTTAATGACTTAAGTACCAGACATGTAACATACAGCTCTGGCGACAGTGATAATGGTACCATTAGTGCATATGCATACCATGGTTATGCACTATGCATAATTACTATCTGGCAGACAACAGCTGGTTAATGACTTAAGTACCAGACATGTAACATACAGCTCTGGCGACAGTGATAATGGTACCATTAGTGCATATGCATACCATGGTTATGCACTATGTATAATTACTATACGGCATACAACAGCTGGTTAATGACTTAAGTACCAGACATGTAACATACAGCTCTGGCGACAGTGATAATGGTACCATTAGTGCATATGCATACCATGGTTATGCACTATGTATAATTACTAGATGGCATACAACAGCTGGTTAATGACTTAAGTACCAGACATGTAACATACAGCTCTGGCGACAGTGATAATGGTACCATTAGTGCATATGCATACCATGGTTATGCACTATGTATAATTACTAGATGGCATACAACAGCTGGTTAATGACTTAAGTACCAGACATGTAACATACAGCTCTGGCGACAGTGATAATGGTACCATTAGTGCATATGCATACCATGGTTATGCACTATGCATAATTACTATACGGCATACAACAGCTGGTTAATGACTTAAGTACCAGACATGTAACATACAGCTCTGGCGACAGTGATAATGGTACCATTAGTGCATATGCATACCATGGTTATGCACTATGTATAATTACTAGATGGCATACAACAGCTGGTTAATGACTTAAGTACCAGACATGTAACATACAGCTCTGGCGACAGTGATAATGGTACCATTAGTGCATATGCATACCATGGTTATGCACTATGTATAATTACTAGATGGCATACAACAGCTGGTTAATGACTTAAGTACCAGACATGTAACATACAGCTCTGGCGACAGTGATAATGGTACCATTAGTGCATATGCATACCATGGTTATGCACTATGCATAATTACTATACGGCATACAACAGCTGGTTAATGACTTAAGTACCAGACATGTAACATACAGCTCTGGCGACAGTGATAATGGTACCATTAGTGCATATGCATACCATGGTTATGCACTATGTATAATTACTATACGGCATACAACAGCTGGTTAATGACTTAAGTACCAGACATGTAACATACAGCTCTGGCGACAGTGATAATGGTACCATTAGTGCATATGCATACCATGGTTATGCACTATGTATAATTACTATACGGCATACAACAGCTGGTTAATGACTTAAGTACCAGACATGTAACATACAGCTCTGGCGACAGTGATAATGGTACCATTAGTGCATATGCATACCATGGTTATGCACTATGTATAATTACTATACGGCATACAACAGCTGGTTAATGACTTAAGTACCAGACATGTAACATACAGCTCTGGCGACAGTGATAATGGTACCATTAGTGCATATGCATACCATGGTTATGCACTATGCATAATTACTATACGGCATACAACAGCTGGTTAATGACTTAAGTACCAGACATGTAACATACAGCTCTGGCGACAGTGATAATGGTACCATTAGTGCATATGCATACCATGGTTATGCACTATGCATAATTACTATCTGGCATACAACAGCTGGTTAATGACTTAAGTACCAGACATGTAACATACAGCTCTGGCGACAGTGATAATGGTACCATTAGTGCATATGCATACCATGGTTATGCACTATGCATAATTACTATACGGCATACAACAGCTGGTTAATGACTTAAGTACCAGACATGTAACATACAGCTCTGGCGACAGTGATAATGGTACCATTAGTGCATATGCATACCATGGTTATGCACTATGCATAATTACTATGGCATACAACAGCTGGTTAATGACTTAAGTACCAGACATGTAACATACAGCTCTGGCGACAGTGATAATGGTACCATTAGTGCATATGCATACCATGGTTATGCACTATGCATAATTACTAGATGGCATACAACAGCTGGTTAATGACTTAAGTACCAGACATGTAACATACAGCTCTGGCGACAGTGATAATGGTACCATTAGTGCATATGCATACCATGGTTATGCACTATGTATAATTACTAGATGGCATACAACAGCTGGTTAATGACTTAAGTACCAGACATGTAACATACAGCTCTGGCGACAGTGATAATGGTACCATTAGTGCATATGCATACCATGGTTATGCACTATGTATAATTACTAGATGGCATACAACAGCTGGTTAATGACTTAAGTACCAGACATGTAACATACAGCTCTGGCGACAGTGATAATGGTACCATTAGTGCATATGCATACCATGGTTATGCACTATGCATAATTACTATACGGCATACAACAGCTGGTTAATGACTTAAGTACCAGACATGTAACATACAGCTCTGGCGACTGTGATAATGGTACCATTAGTGCATATGCATACCATGGTTATGCACTATGCATAATTACTAGATGGCATACAACAGCTGGTTAATGACTTAAGTACCAGACATGTAACATACAGCTCTGGCGACAGTGATAATGGTACCATTAGTGCATATGCATACCATGGTTATGCACTATGCATAATTACTAGATGGCATACAACAGCTGGTTAATGACTTCAGTACCAGACATGTAACATGCAGCTCTGGCGACAGTGATAATGGTACCATTAGTGCATATGCATACCATGGTTATGCACTATGTATAATTACTAGATGGCATACAACAGCTGGTTAATGACTTAAGTACCAGACATGTAACATACAGCTCTGGCGACAGTGATAATGGTACCATTAGTGCAT
This sequence comes from Protopterus annectens, assembly GCF_019279795.1. NCBI lineage: Eukaryota > Metazoa > Chordata > Ceratodontiformes > Protopteridae > Protopterus > Protopterus annectens. Next base: position 1,997,545 of record NC_056732.1, read on the forward strand.
ATGCATACCATGGTTATGCACTATGCATAATTACTATACGGCATACAACAGCTGGTTAATGACTTAAGTACCAGACATGTAACATACAGCTCTGGCGACAGTGATAATGGTACCATTAGTGCATATGCATACCATGGTTATGCACTATGCATAATTACTATCTGACATACAACAGCTGGTTAATGACTTAAGTACCAGACATGTAACATACAGCTCTGGCGACAGTGATAATGGTACCATTAGTGCATATGCATACCATGGTTATGCACTATGCATAATTACTATACGGCATACAACAGCTGGTTAATGACTTAAGTACCAGACATGTAACATACAGCTCTGGCGACAGTGATAATGGTACCATTAGTGCATATGCATACCATGGTTATGCACTATGCATAATTACTATACGGCATACAACAGCTGGTTAATGACTTAAGTACCAGACATGTAACATACAGCTCTGGCGACAGTGATAATGGTACCATTAGTGCATATGCATACCATGGTTATGCACTATGTATAATTACTATACGGCATACAACAGCTGGTTAATGACTTAAGTACCAGACATGTAACATACAGCTCTGGCGACTGTGATAATGGTACCATTAGTGCATATGCATACCATGGTTATGCACTATGTATAATTACTATACGGCATACAACAGCTGGTTAATGACTTAAGTACCAGACATGTAACATGCAGCTCTGGCGACTGTGATAATGGTACCATTAGTGCATATGCATACCATGGTTATGCACTATGCATAATTACTAGATGGCATACAACAGCTGGTTAATGACTTAAGTACCAGACATGTAACATACAGCTCTGGCGACAGTGATAATGGTACCATTAGTGCATATGCATACCATGGTTATGCACTATGCATAATTACTAGATGGCATACAACAGCTGGTTAATGACTTAAGTACCAGACATGTAACATACAGCTCTGGCGACAGTGATAATGGTACCATTAGTGCATATGCATACCATGGTTATGCACTATGTATAATTACTAGATGGCATACAACAGCTGGTTAATGACTTAAGTACCAGACATGTAACATACAGCTCTGGCGACTGTGATAATGGTACCATTAGTGCATATGCATACCATGGTTATGCACTATGTATAATTACTATACGGCATACAACAGCTGGTTAATGACTTAAGTACCAGACATGTAACATGCAGCTCTGGCGACTGTGATAATGGTACCATTAGTGCATATGCATACCATGGTTATGCACTATGCATAATTACTAGATGGCATACAACAGCTGGTTAATGACTTAAGTACCAGACATGTAACATACAGCTCTGGCGACAGTGATAATGGTAATGGGTATATAAGTGTGTGTCTGTGTCTCTGAATGTGCCTACCCCGGCATATGAGTTTGTGTGTGTTTCTATGCATGTATATATGTAGGTAACTGTGTGTGTGTGTGTGTGTGTGTGTGTGTGTGTGTGTGTGTGTGTGAGAGAGAGACAGAGAGTGAGCACATTGCCAGAAGGATGCAACTGCAGTATAATTAATATAATGCATCATTGCTCGTCTTCACAGGGGTCATGCACATCAGCACAGAAATTAGTGAAGCACAGCTTGAGTGGATGGGACCAGTGAAGCAAGGACAGCTTCAAACTAGTATTCTAACCTCAGATCAGTATAACAAAATCAGGATATGGACCAAGAAATCTGAAGGTGTGATGTCCAAAAAGAAGAAGATGAGGTAAGAAAAAAAGTTAAATATATGTGTGTGTGGGTGCGTGCATGTGTGGGTGTCTATATCTATCCAGGAGAAGGAGAAACAGCATAACCAAGCAATACTGCAAAAAGCTAGCATTCCTAGCAAACTTGGTGAGAAAGTTGCCAGACATCAAGTTGGAAATTAATTTGTACACAGCAGTGACATACAACTAACTATGTATAACAACGAGGCAGTGGTACACAAGAAAGCATATGAACACGTTTCTTTTAAGAATGCTAACATCAACACACACCCAGACACTCCCTTAAGACTGGGTAACATCAGAAGTAACCACATCAGTTATTTTAAGCACAGCACACAGAGCATGAACAGGGAGTATCAGACTGACTCTTCCTTTCTCACACAAGGGAGTATGCATAAACAATTCTAACGATGGGACAGAGAGAAAGAAGTTAAGATAAACAGATGAAAAATGGGCAGTGTCCTAAGGGAGGTATGGCAACACCAGCACTATGCATGATTTATTAGTTTGCTTGCTTATTAGTCACCAGGTGAGTGGACCAGTACAGAACCCTTTTCAGTCTTTATCCAGCACATTATGGGTTCAACACAAGGATGCCAAGAAAATTGCCTTGATAAAGAAGCTCAAGAGCTGAACCTCGGCATCTACTTACAAAACACAGATGGTTATGATTAGAGACCCAATCATAATTCTTTGTAGTGCATCAAGCCGTACCTACTCCATGTAATACCAGTTAAAGAAAAAAAATGTAGGAGAGCAAGGTGTTTTACTGGCTTTCAAAGGCAATGAAAAGCTGGTAAAACACTTTGGCACTGTCAAAGAGACAGCAAGCAGAAACAAAGTGCCCCTCTAAAGAGCAACAATCTTTAAAAGCTGTTATATATTCCATTTTGCAACACTTGTTTACTGGTGTATCAGAGTGAAGCTTTAACAGCTTTTAAAAGCAATGATCCTTCTGCTTTTTTTTTGTAGCTGACAACATCCATAGTGCAAGACCCAAACTTTTTTAAGTACCCCCCTAAGTGCTGTTATGACTGGGTTTCACTCTAGGGAAGAGCTTAACATGAATACCTTTGTCCTGATAGCGGATCACAATCTTGGCACTCCATGCACTACCAAACAATTACATACAATTTCCAGATGAACAGCAAATAATGTATACATGGAAAACACATTCTATACCTTGAGCTTTGAAGCAGAAACAATAACTAGAAAGCTTATGTGCAATTAACTGGAAACAACACATACAACAAAAGTAACAGAAGTTATTTCATAAGCATTGATAATAACATATGCAGAGTAAAACAAAACGTTGAAAATGGAAAGTGTATCACTGATCATGTGATACTTCAAAAAATGTCATAAATTTTACAGTAAGTTTATGATGCGGATGTTTTAAAATGCCAGAAGATGCCTTGTCACAGGTGATATACATTGCTTTCAAGTCTCATATATATATATATATATATATATATATATATATGTATATATATCTATATATATATATCTATATATATATATCTATATATATATATATATATATATATATATATATATATATATATATATATATATATATATATATATATACACATGCATGTGTATAAATAGATAGATACGCACGTGCGTGTGTGTAGAGGTGGATATATTAGAGCAAGGTAGATGAGACCACAAGCATTATAAAATTTTAACCGGCACTTTTTTTTTCAGCAGTTGTTGGGTGGCACTGTAGTACTGTGGTAACATTGTCATTTCATGCGAAGAGGTTTTTTGATTTGATTCTCGGCTGGGGGACCTTCTGTATGGAGTCTGCATGTTCTCCCTGTGTTCACGTGTTTTTTTTCTTGATGGTCTGATCTCCTCCCACATTTCAAAGACATACAGTAGGTGGACTGGACACTCTAAATTGGCCATAGGAGTGTATGTGCGTGGTATGAAAGAACAACATTTTCTCTACATCATGGCTAATGTTGAAGTGACTGTCCCACCCCATATGCAAAATGGGAAAAGGGGGATTATGGAGGATGAATTTGGAAGTATGACTGTGCTGTTTTTTAGATGTTTTAGTTACAAAGTTTCATGTCTTAATTTATTGAAATGTGATCACTTAATGATAAATCCAGGGATACATGCTAGATATCGACTTGCCATAGCTGGGATATCTGTGAAGACATGACTAAATTCACAAGTTTTAATGATGCAAGCAAACAAAAAGGCGCTTCCTTAAGATGTTAGGCATACAGTCATGAGCTAGATAATGACTGTCTGGCAGTTGGCTTAGGGGATTAAGGAACTGTTAAACTGTTTCCTGTGGTCCAGAGGTCCAGGGTTTGATTCCCTAAGCCCCTGCTGCCTAACTGGGTGACTCTAAGCAAGTCACTTAACCAGACACTGCCTATGGGCTGAGTGTGAAAAAGGTCCATGGGGATCAGTGGACCCTGGATGACAAAAACAAATAAATAAATGCAGCACATATTAGGAATGAAAGCTTTCTATAATCTGAAAGTTGTCAGTGTGGTAGAAAAGTCATAAAATCTGTGCAAAAGCATTAAATGACTGAAGCTATCACAAACATGCCTCATTAAGTAATCTCTGCATCAGCTGCCCAGGCAAGGCAGATCCCCCTCCCCCTCTGTGGAGGTGGGGGACCATCCCCGGGTATGGGTAGAAAGATGCCCTTGTGAAATATTACAATGGATTTGTTCAGCACACAGGAAAGTCGACAGATACAGTAGTGGAAAGAGTGCAAAGACAAAAAAGAAAGTGGCTGACATCTTTTAAAAAGGGATGAGAGGCCTGAAAAGAAACTGGATCCAAAATTAACAGAGAACAAAATGAAATATAAACAATAATATATCTATACCCCACCTTAAAGTAATGTGACATAATAATCCTGTTTTAGGATGGCAAGAAGAGATTACTACTGAATGACTAAATGTACTTAAATGTTCTTATGAAGGATTACAGCAAACAAACTATTCACATCTGGTGAATCCTTCTGAAAGTAAACAGAAGCTCTACAACCCAATACATATATTATGCCTGAGGTAAAAAGAAGCAAATTTCAATTCATAACACAAAGGATGTTAAAGAAGGCTGCCAAGGGACAATGTTCTTTACACTGGAGATCGTGACATACACATGTCAATTTTATAATGACAAATGAAAAGGCCAAATACCTCTAACAGTGTCTAAATCTGACACCGCAAAACCTCCGAGTGAGAGAGGATGAGTGTAAAAAAGCCAAAGGCAATCATTAGCAGTACCAGACCTTTGTCTTCGTCTGTGTAAAGACAGCAGCTGTAATCTATATTTATTATTAATGGAAAGCTGTGCAGGTTGATAATGGGTGGTTTTAAAGGAAGGATAGGGATATATATCATCAGGCACTGATAAAGGGCTGGTGCTGATGTCACTGCTAGCAATACACTACAGACTTTAGAACTTTCCACCTTATATCACTGCAACTACAGATCTGCTGTGTGAGAAGCAGATATTAAAATATGGTGCGTCACTTGACTTGTAAAATAGAAAATGCCACTTTCTCATTAAACATTAAATTATGCAGATGAAATATTTTTCGGGCAAGTTTCTAACAGAACTCTTAAAGTGTTAGGTCCAATTGTCTACACCCTTGCTTTGCACACATGTACATAAATGGGGCAAATATTAATAAATACCAGGAGACATTTTAATATATACAGTGCTTCTTTTCCCTATCTAGTGCATTCCAGGTGCCTATGAGCACCTGTTTACATACAAACAATGCATTTATTTCTTAGCTTTACTTAAAATATGCTCTGAGTACACAAAATAAATTAGCAAGTAAACTCTCACCTTTACCTAATTCAGTAATGTTGGCATTCCTGAAACTATCCCACCAAGAACCATATTAAACATCTAGGGATCAAGGGCAAAGGCACTAGAATTTTAAGTGTCATATATATAAACTAATTTTTCACGCATTTGATTATGTTATGATTGATGGAAAATGGGAAAAAAGCAATTAATATGTTAAAAAATGCTGAAAGATGAAAACAACCAGCCAATCCAGAAAAATTATGTTAAATACCAAAACCCGGTCTGCATAATTGTTAGATTGAAATAGTCCTTACCTTTCTAACTTCCATAGGAATCACAGGAATGTTCATGGAAACTGTGTATTGCAACCATTACACCTTGTGAATTCCTTCCCTAGACTATATCTACCCTCCCAAGGAGGGTCAAGCCAGTCATTCCTGGGGTGAATTTATGAATAACCATCCAATTATCCATGTCCTGGATGAAAAAAAAGAGTGTATCACACTGCTTGTCCTGCAGATGGAGTCTATTCCAGAGGTGAGGAAGGGGCTGAGTAATTAATCTGTTTCTCCACCTTATCTTATTAATCTTCTGAAATTGATTTAGATCCCTGGTTTTCGTACTTGTGAGGTTGTTTGACTTGTGAAGGTACAATAGTTCCTGCACCACTACGTCAATGGCTGCACAGAAGGCAAGGCATAGATTTCCACTGAGGAGTCCACATGACATAGAGAAGAGGTACAATGCTTTACGTCTTTTCCTCATAGCTTAGGGTTTTTAACCCAATGATCTTCTTGGTTAGGAACCTCTGGGTCTTTCCAAATGTTTGATATGTACTGTAACGTACATCCCAAACAGGCTGTTGCATTCTATAATTGGCCTGATCAGTGCTGAATAAAAGGGGAAAATGACCTCTCTAGATCTGACTGTTATTCTCTTGGTGGTCAGATGCTCTGAGTAAAAGCATTTTTTGGCAACCATTGTTTCATGGTGATCAAAGAGCAGTGGAATTATCAACCCATTTTTAAGTAGAGAATTGTCTATGCTGTACACAGGGAAGAGGTTGTCTATCAAATGCTACTGTGTTGGATTTTTTTAGCATTTAGTTTAAGCCTGTTTTTGGTATATCAGGTATTGAGAAGTATAAATTCTTGCTTGAGGGTTTGGTCATCAGAGAAGGATTTGACAATGACTTCTAGTATGCAGCCATCTACAGACTTGTCTAGCCATAGGTCTTGGTTTTTGGTCTAGTGGTTGGAAAAGTAAATACTGAATCATAGTGATCCCAGTACTAAGCCTTGTAGGACACCACTGGTTACCTTCATGGTATGCTATTTGACATTGTCCTCAGTCACCTGCACTGTGAGGACCATGTCTTTTAATGAACTGGTTATCTATCTTACTATATAGAGATCTATTTGTAATGCATTCAGTTATGCATGGGGATGGTGTTGAATGCCTTGGCTAAATCAAAGTAAAGCCACATGGACAGAGTGACCACCATCAGTAGCTTGCATTACCCTTTTGAAGAAGTTTAACAGATTCATTAGACAGGACCTAACTTTTACAAAGCCAAATTGTTGTAGGTCTAGCCTGATGAGGTTTTTAATGTCAATGTTTATCAGGCTGGTTATAATGTGTTCCATGGCCTTGTAAATGAGACTCGTCAGGCTAATGGTTCTATATTTCCCAGGGTCAGTAGTGGAGCCACCCTTATTCAGTGGCATCACCAATAATGTGCACCATACTTCTAGGTCAAAGTCTGTTACTAAGCTCAGGTTAAATAGTTTATGGAGTGGTTCCATCACAGCAAGTTTACTGCTACTTACCAAACAGCCTGGTATATTATCCAGTCCCATAACGGTAGGGGTTTTAGTCTTAGACAGCACTTTCAGTACATGTTTTTAGTGATAATGGGGGGGGGGGGGTTGAGAGATTATGGGATAGAGGGGCTCTGGAGAGTCTACTCAGGAGTGAAGTTACCACTGAGCTTATTGGCAATGTCCACTAGATCCAAGTAGACAGTGCTATTCTCTATGAGTTTTGTTCAGTGTTGGGTGTTGTTTCTTGTTTCCTTATATGGCAAAATAAGAATTTGCAGTTTCTCTTGGCATTAGATGCTAGCCACAGTTCACGGGCCTCTTTAGTAGCATTAATTTTTTTAAACTCCTAGTCAAATTTCTGATATTCTCTTTAATCTGGGGAGTTTCTCTTTTGTTGTAAACTTTAATCATTTTTCCCTTTTATTGTAGATTTTGCTTATCTCAGCAGACTGGCAGAGAGATTTATTTTTAAATTTCACATTATATTTGGATCAAGATGGGGATTGTCTATTCTATAAATTTGTTTAAGTGACCATAGAACTCCTTTGTCAACTAACCTGCTAAGACAGGGGCTGGGGTAACACTGCCACAAGTTAATTTTGAGAGTTCATCATAGAACTTGATTAGATTTGTATATTTTGAAATCCTTGAATTCAGACATATTAATTTCAGAGGATTTAGAGGTTATAAGGGGAAAGATTACTGGTGTATGATCTGACTTGACCAGGGACGGGGATACAGAGGGATAGTGCATGATTAAGCTATAGTTGTAGTACTAGACCAAGAATATTTCATCTACTGGTATAGGAGATAACAATCTGATCCAATGAGTTTTTGTTTACTATGAGTTTGGCATAATGGCGAAGGTCTTCACCTCATAGACACAAGGTACAAGGTTTGATTCTGACCATAACTTATTAGCTAGTCTTAAAATGGCCTTTTAGGGCAATTTGCCTAGTATTCACCTATGTACCTATTACAAATAAGAATTTTTTGGCATATCTACATTAAAGGTGTATGTACTCCAGTTAATTGAAGAGTAGTTAAAGTCTCACAGGGCGAAGGAGCTTATGTTAGTAGGGTGTTATCAAGTCTGTTAACAGGAAATAAACTGTTCTTCACTTCTTATGGGCAGCTTTACCATATATTACCAGACACCGAATAATAAGCCAACTGTAATGACATCTTATAATTATTTTATTCTATTATTTCACTCAAGAAACTATATATGTACTGCAGCAATAATTTAATGTAACCTTAACATTTACAAAAAAAAAAAAAAAAAAACACAAATATATTATGTAAATGCTTAATCTTTGCTTTATCTTGAACCCTCAAATTTCCACAATTGTAAACTACTGTAATCTTTTTGTTTACCAATGTTTTAAAGCTTTGTCTTTCACTTACAAATGATTGTGATTGTAAATTGTAAACTGATGTAATCTCTTTTGTAACCTTTGTTTTGGAGCTTTTCTCCCCAGGACTCCATTGAAAACGGGTTCTTATTGGCCCAATGGACTATCCTGGTAAACCAACTGCTAATAAATAAATAAATAAATAAATAATTGTTCTTGTTAACTGCAATTTGAATTTCAGCAAGTTAGGTCTCTAGTGGGTCTGTCTAGAGGTGATATAGTCTTCATCAAATATAAATACACCACCACAGTTACAAGTGGGTCTGAAGGTAAGCTAGGCAAAATAAAACAGGTATGGAGGGAGTAGTTTCAGTACATTAAACCAGGTTTCTGTAATTATGCATGCATGGATGCTTTATAAATGCAAAAGTTCCTCTAGGTCAAGTAACTGGTTTAGATCTCTGGCACTGAGCAGAACTATCTTGATAAGGTTTTGACCGCTTTGCTACATTGAGATGTTCACTAACACAACACCACACTAGGAAAGTGATCACAGGGAACATAAGACGCCTAGCCATGTATACCTTTAAGCAGGCAAACTTAAACGTTATTGCCACCTCTCTCAAGCACATAACAATACTCAACTCTCAAATCAAGCAGGGCTGTACATGACAACCCTGATGTGAAGCTGTGCTCACCCATCTGGTCAAAGACTAGCCTTAAAGGTAGCTAAAGTAGTAGTCTGTTTACCTAGTGGTGGTGAGTTATTCTACAAGCTAGGAATACGTTGAGTTAGGAATGAATTCCTCCAGCAAGTCTTGTTTATTTGTTAGAGTAGACTTAGGTTCTTAGTGGGAGTGCTTGTACAGTCATTGGTTTGTGAAGAAATAAGAGGTAAAATAGGACTGGGTCTTCTGAGGCTTGAAAAGCGAGACACAGGTCACCTCTCAGCAACTTGTAAGCTACTGAGTGTAAGAAGAATCATGCTGCCCTGTTGGGGTCATTTCAGGGCTTGATACCTTTCATTTTCTTGGTCAGAAATCTTTGGGGCCTTTCCAGTTGAGCAATATGCTTGGATTTGTACGTACCAAAGACAGCAATGCATTCGATGATGGGTCTAATAAAGGAAGGAAAAAGTGACAGCGTGACTTTTGTATCTTTTTGATATTCCCTTGGAAATTAACTGAGACAGATAGTAGGATTTCTTGACTATGATGGAAATATTTTGTTTAAATGAGTAAGAATTATCCACATAAGTCCTTCTCTTATGACCATATCTGTCTGAAGGGGAGAACCATTTATAACATATGAGGTGGGAGCATCTTTTCTGCCAAATGCTACTATGCTTCACTTTTTTTTTTTAGTTTGAGACCATTTTTGATACACCATGTATATGCACACTCCAGCCCTTGCTGGAGTTGTATTGTATCAGTGAATGAGCTGATAACAGTGCCCAGTTTGCAGTCATCTGCAAACATGGTCAACTACACTTATGCGATATTGGCTTGGATGTCTACAAAATAAATGATCAATGTGGCATCCCACTAGTTATAATTTTACATTCAGACAGACAACCAGCAACTTTCACACCTTGGGATCTGTTGGACAGCTAATTTGCAATCCAGTGGACAATGGATGGGCTTTAATCTAATTTTTCAATAATACCAGCATAAGTGATAGTTTGACTTGGCCAAGGGTTTGCACACTAAATGTGCACAGAATAATCACTGTCTACAGGCCTTGTAACCTTTTCAAAGAAGCTTATTAGGTTCAGGAGACTGGACCTGCCCTTCACAAAACCAAACTGACTGGGATCTATATCAGTTAGGTTACCTATGTCAGCATAAGTGACTTTGGCTATGATACGTTCCATGCCTGTGCATATAAGTCTAGTGAAGCTGATGGGTCTATAATTATCCAGGTCTGTAGAGGGACCACCTTTGTGTAGGGGAGTCATAGTGGCTGTTTTCCAGGTATCAGTTACAAGTCCTTTACATACTGAATTTTGCCTAAAAATGGGTTGGGAGGGTGGCCTAATGGTTAAAGTGTTTGCCTTACAAACACAAGGTACAGGGTTTGAATCTTACAGGGGATAATTGGCTAGGCTTAAAATGTCTTGCAAGGGCAGTCAGCCGAGTACTAACCTATAAACCTATAAAAAAGGCACTACGTGGAGAGGCAAATGCTTTTTCCAGCATGCAGAAGCCTCTTCATGAAAATGCAGACTGTCTCTTGCAAAGTGAGTAGGGCTAGCAATCATCTTGCTCCCTGTTGACATATACTGGATCGCACTAAAATGACACCAAGTACCCTGCCAAATGCTGTAGCCAATTATCTTTTCTTTATACATAGGCATCATTTTTGGAAAAGGAGGGCTGAATTTGTGACATGTACGCAAAGTTATAACACATCTGTTTGAATATCTTTTCAGGGTTCTACACCTCAAGTCATTCTTCCCCACATGTATAACCACCATGTAGTAGTTATATTTGTCTGGTGAAAGGGCCTTCAGGATTTTTGAGACATTTCAGATAGTGGCACCTAAAAGACAACTCACTCACACCCTACTCTCATCTACCCTAGTGAATTGAGATTTTGCGTGTCTTACTATGGCGTCATTGATCATTAAAATATTATTGTTGGAGGAGTGATCAAGTGTACTGGATTTAAAGGAATATGACTGCAGGTGACACTTTGTTGAGTACCTGTTAGGGTGCGATGCAGTGTTCAAGTTTTACTGAGGCCTAATCATTTTAGGTCTACAATGCTTTGGTAAGGTTTTTTTTTACAGTATCCACATATCCATTCACAACTGTGGGCAGTACAACGGTATCAAACTTCTAGCACATTCCATGAAAGTTCTACAGAGAGTGATGATAAACAAATATACAGTGAAACAGATAGCTGAGAAGAAGCTAGAGATGAGGAAAGAGTTCAACTGGACATTCCTAAACTTGGAGAAAGCATATGACAAGGTCCCAAGAAAACTGATTTGGCCAGTCTTGCGGTGGTTTGAAGTCCCATAAACATTGGTAGAATTAGTGTAGGCTATGTACAAGGACCCAATGACTCAAGTACAAGCAGTATTTGGTATCATAGAGGGGTTCCCAGTGGGAGTGGGTGGGCACCAGGGTTCAGCTCTGAGCCCACAGCTATTCATATTGGTGATGGATTTAGCAAATAGGTCAGACAGGACAGATCAACAAAGTTGCTGCATGCACATGATGTAGTATTATAGGCAGACTCTGAGCAAGAACTTCAGCAAATGAATGGAATGAAAAACTGAAGGCACATGGGATGAAACTGAGTACAGATAAAGTTGTAATGGCTGGTAATGGTGGAGTTCAGAAGAAGCAGAGAATTGAGATAGAAGGGAAAATAGTAGAACAGGTTAACAGCTTCAAGTATCTGGGAAGGGTGGTTGTGAAGGGAAGTCTGAATGAGGAGGTCAAAGCTAGAATCACAGGGGCTCCAGCCAACTGGTACAGAGTGTCAGGTGTAGTATATGACAGAAAAATGACAAAGAAGCTAACAAGTAAGGTATAGAAAACAGTGGTGTGACCAGTACAACTGTACAGTATGGAAGCCTGGGTAGTAAAGGCAGAGCATTTGAGGAAGCTAGAGGTGATGGAGATGAATTGCCTGAGATGGGGCACACCGTGGATCAGACAAAGAATTGAAGACATAAGAGCAGAAGCCAAAGTAGCTCAAATTGTAGAATAGGTAAAAGTGAAC
>NC_056732.1:2020000-2030000 GCF_019279795.1 Protopterus annectens
CCAGGCTGGTCAAACAATATGACGCACAAGAGACATGCCAGTTGCAGTTAACCATTGACAAGACCCCTATTCAAATCATAGCTAGCTACCGGCCCCCAAATCTGACTCAAGATGACCAATCCGCCTATCTGGACCTTTTCGAATCTATCAAGATTAAACCCTTCAGTCTCATCCTGGGTGACTTTAACTTCCCAAACATAGATTGGAAGAACTGCTCATGCCAGAACACAAATGCCCAGAGATTCCTCGATTTTTGTCAGTACAAATGCCTTAGAACAGCTAGATGATACCCCCACAAGAGGCGATAATATCTTGGACTTAGTGTTAGCCAACATGACTAACCACTGCAGCATCCCAACCGTATCATCCTCCCTGATAAGATCCAACCATAAAACGGTCACTTTTGAAGTCACCATCTCCCCCGACCCCCCTCTTGCTAAGATCAAACAAAAAAACTTCTCCAGTGCTGATTACAGCCACCTGAGGGATGGTATAAACAGCTTCACAGCTCCTCCCCCTCTCTAGGAACTGGCACTAGTATCCAAAACTACACTAAAGCACTACACGAGCATTTATATAGATGCATAGAATCAGGAATATCGGGCAGGACTACATCATCCTCCTCAAAGAAGAGTAAACATGTCTGGTGGACATCTGCAATAAATAAACTCTATAACAAAAGGAAACAATTGCTGTCCAGGACCAAGAAGTAGCAGGTGGCCAATTGGAAGCAATCTCTCCTTAGCCTGAACAAGCAAATAAGAGTATTACTGAAATCCTACAAAGCAAACTTCGAGTCCAAACTGGCCACATCTACTACAGGCAATCATAAGGCCTTCTTCACATATGTCTGCAGTCTCAAAGGTGTCATTCTTTTGCACAATTCCAACGCCCTAGAGCAACTAATTCATAGTCCCACCAGGGGTACCAGTATTCTATACCTGGTCAATACCAACATGGGAGATCGATGCTCCTTACCAATGGTCACCTCCTCATTGGTCAGATCAGACCATAAGCTAATCACCCTTGACATCCACATCCCACCCCCGCCCCCCTTTAAGGAAACCTCCATAAAAAAAACTTCTCCAAAGCCAACTTCATGCTTCTCAAGTCAGAAGTAACAAACTTCATGACACCCATGCAGATGGGAACTGGAAGTTCAACTGCTGAATCCTAAACTAAGGTGCTGTATGAGCACATTCAGACCGAGCCCTCCCAAATAGAACCAAGACGCTGTCCTCTAAAAAAAGGAAGCCAATCTGGTGGTCTCCTGCCATAAACAAGCTGTAAAACAGAAGGAAGAAACTGTTGCAAAAAAGTGGAAGAACCTAGGGTTCAAAAAACTCCCTCACCAGCCTTAGTAGAAAGCTGAGATCCCTCATAAAATCTTCCAAAACTAGTGACGAAAACAAAATTGCCAAAGATTCCACAGACAACCACAAAGCATTCTATAGTTATGTCAAGATTCTAAATGGCAACACTCAGATCTGCTCTGAGCTACAGCAGAATGGCACTAGATATACTGATCCCAAGAATATTGCCAGTATCCTGGCAGATAGATTCAGTGCCACCTTCATCCCCCTTTCACCCCTTAAAGGGCCCATCTCAATATCGAAAGAATGCCAAAGTCCGGTAATCACAGCCACTCAGGTAAAAACCGCACTCTCCAAACCCAAGAATACAGCATCTATGGGACCAGACGACATCCTGGGCTGTGCACTGCATGAACTACAAAATGAACTGGCACCTCACCTATGTGTCATGTTTAATCACAGCCTCACCTCAGGCTTCGTGCCCACAGAATGGTGCACAGCTACAGTCATCCCACTCCACAAGGGGGGATCCACTTTGGATCCCGGAAACTACTGTCCCCTCAGTCTAAGTAGCCTGATCTGCAAGGCCATGGAACGTATTATCATGGAACTTGTAAACAAAGACATTGGCAACCTTCAAACACTAGACCCCACCCAGTTTGGGTTCGTGAAGGGCCGATCTTGCCTCCTGAACCTGATTGACTTCTTCAAATCAGTCTCCAGAGCCATGGACAAGGGTAAGGTGGTTCACACAGCCTACTTGGACCTCGCCAAGACTTTCGACACTATCCCCCACTCAGGAATCATAGATAAACTTACTAAGCTGGGCATTATTCCCTACGTCACCGATGGGTTGCAAACTGGCTTACTGACAGAACACACACTGTAAAAGTAGCTGACTCCAAATCCAGCTCCAAACAAGTGACAAGTGGTGTACCGCAGAGTTCTGTCCTGGGACCACTCGTGGTTGGCATCTACTTCACTGAAGTACAGGCCAACACTAAGGGACTGTGGCTTACAAAGTACGCAGATGACTGCAAGCTGGGAGCCATTATTGAATCCCCAAATGATGTGGATATACTACAAAAGGGCCTTACTGAAACAGATGCCTGGTGCTAGATACATGGGCTCAAGCTAAATGCCAAAAAATTTATAGTTGTCCCCTTTTGGAAAAACCACATACCTGTCAACTACCACATAGGTGGCAGTACACTAAACACCGAACATGTGATAAGAGACCTAGGAACACAGGTGGTAAGTGGTCTCACCTTTGATAACCACATAGCCACAACAGTTAGAAAATCCTTCTACATGGCACACCTCATCACCAACGGCTTTTCATCCATAAAAAAGGAGGTCATTGTCCCTCTGTATTCATCCCTCATTAGACCCATTATAGAATACAATGCCCTGTTTGGAATGTACCTCACAAGACATCTGCAACAACTAGAAAGGCTGCAGAAATACCTCACAAAAAGAATCACAGGTCTAAAGCAGATGCCTTATGCTGACCGTCTAAAGAAACTCCAGCTATACTCTGTCGCATATCACCTACTCAGAGGCGATCTCTGCCTAACATACAAGGCCATGTCAAACCCAAAGTTGTTGGACATGCTATACTTAAAGAAATCCCAATCCCTCCAAGCCACATGCTCCAGGGATCTTAACCTTGTCATCATGATGAATAGAACATGCTGGAGAGATGGGTTCCTGACCCAGAGACTCCCCATACTCTGGAATAGGCTGCCCATACATGTCAGGCAGAGCACCTCAATGGCCCTCTTCAAGAGGAACATTGATGACTGGATGGGAGATAGGAAATTCACCCCGGGGATCACATCAGTAGTCCTGCTAGACAGTGGTCCAGGAAAGTAAATATGTGTGGGAAGCAATAGCCAGGGAATCATTATGGCTAGGCTTGTATTGGCCCTAGGGCCGATAGCCTAGTACCTACCTATGAACCTATGCACCTATGAACAAAAGTGGAGCATCTACCACTCCAGGAAATAACAGACCCATCAGCCTAACTAGCCTAATCTGCAAGGCCATGGAATGGATTATCATGGACCTCATTAACAAGGACATTGGCAACCTCCAAACACTCGATCCCACACAGTTTAGCTTCATCAAGGGGAGGTTCTGTCTGTTAAATTTGGTCAATGTCTTTGAGACAGTCATCAAAGCCATAGACAAGGGGAAGACAATGCACACTGACTACTTTGACCTGACCAAAGCCTTCTACACTATTCCCCACTCGAGCATAATAGATAAACTCTCACAACTAAGCATCAATCCGTATGTTACCAGACAGGTAGCAAACTAGTCAAAATAGGGGAAGCCACCTCAAGCAGTAGACCCGTAATGAGTGGCGTACCCCAGGGTTTGGTACTGGGGCCTCTGTTATTTAGGATATACTTTTTCTGAGGTGCAGGCCAAAACCAGTGGGCTATGGCTGACCAAGTTTGCAAATGACTACAAGCTGGGATCTGTTGTCAATTCCCCTAGTAATGCGGACATTCTCCAAGAGGATCTCACCCAAACAAATGACTGGTGCCAGAAACATGGCCTCAAGCTGAATACCATAAAATGCATCATCATCCCCTTTGGGGAGAGTGACATCCAGACAAATTATCACATTAATAACAACATCCTAAGCAGGCAATCAGTCGTGAGGGATTTGGGCACCTAGGTTGATAGCAACCTGACTTTTGGGTACCATGTTGTTTCCGTTGTATGGAAAGCTTTCTACATGGCCCATCTCATAAGTAAGGGTATCTCATCCAGGGACAAGGAGGTCATAACATCCCTGTATTCTTCCCTTATAAGGATCATTACTGAGTACAATGCCCAGTTCGGAATATACCTTGCAAAGCACATGCAGCAGCTGGAGAGACCACAGAGGTTCCTCACCAGGAGAGTCCAGGGCCTCAAAAATCTACCATACACAGATAGGCTAAAACCCCTATCCCTCTACTCAATTTCATACCAACTCCACAGAGGTGAACTCTGTGTGGCATACAAGGTGATGTCGAACCCCGCCTTGATGGGACTGCTGCATATCCGTAAGTCAAGCTCCACTCGAGTAACCTGCACACACGGCCTCAACCTAGTCTGTGACATCAACAGGACTTGTTGGTGGGACAGATTTGTGTCCCAGAGACTCCCCCATCTGTGGAATAGACTCCTCTCCACGTCAAGCAAAGTACCTCTTTAACCCTTTTTAAGAGCAACCTGGATAACAGGGATGACTGGATGGGAAACAGAAAATCCATCCCTGGGATTCCACCCCTGTCCCTGCTGGACAGGGATCAGGTGCTGACTTGCCTGATTTTGAAAGTTATCTTTTGGCCTGCTTGTGGTGAGGAAGCTTCCCCAGACCCTTTTCAGTGTGCAGTCCTGCAACACACTTGGTCTACCTGCATCATCGCAGCTCCCCCCGCCCCCAGCAACTGCAACATTGCCAGATAAAACCACTGCTACAGTCCGGTTTCTCCCTACAGTTATTGCAAGCCAAGAATAACACTTTTTAATAAGGATACCTACCAGACAAGTTTGCATAGGTGATTTGATATTTGCAGTTCTTGTTATTAGCAGATGTGGTCCTTAACAGTTATGTTTTAAACATTGTGACTGGTTATTTACATTTCCTTTTACAGCACATTTGTTAATTTTACTAGTTATTTTTTAAACATTGTTTTGGCCGGCATGCACACCTGCAAGGGCTCCCCCCCAGGCAATTATAGCTTTGTCTATTGCCACTGGGTGGCATAACTTAACAATATACTTGCTGTATCTTGTCCCAAATAGATCTGCCTCCACACTGAATACTTGTAACGTAACGCAAGTACCATTTACTTGGTGTATTTTGCCCCCCAGATATATTTACCTTCCTTTGTATTAGCTGCACACCAAGGCCATAAAGTAGTGTTTCTGCAACTAACTGCTTACACTCCTAATGTCCTGCTTCTACCTCTTCCTTGTTACACTCCTAATGTCCTGCTTCTACCTCTTCCTTGTTACACTCCTAATGTCCTGCTTCTACCTCTTCCTTGTTACACTCCTAATGTCCTGCTTCGACCTCTTCCTTGCTTACACTTACATTACAGCTCCAAGGCTTCTACTTTTTATGCCGATTCCTTTTCTTTGCAGTCTTCTGTGAGGGGATGGGCCAGATCTCTACCTGCTTTTTCTGGTTATACCTTCCCCAATTTTGTATCTCCCACCCCCCCATGCGCATTAACTAGTCTATATTAGTGGGGCTCCTTGAGTGGCGCCATTTTGAAAGTTATCTTTTGGCCTGCTTGTGGTGAGGAAGCTTCCCCAGACCCTTTTCAGTGTGCACACCTGCAAGTAAGTGCCTGCAAGTGTTTAAGCTCTTCTCAAATGTTTGTGGTGCACCTGGTTTAACAGGCATGTTTATGTTTTCCATCTGAAGTACTTAGCAAACTTTACGTAGTCTAGGGATCTAACTGACATAGTGATTGATTTTACGACAGAAACTGTTTACTGTTACATATGCTGTTATGCTCACAATAGTCTAAGGGACTAACTGAAGCTGTGACTGTTTTTACTACATAAACTGTTTGCTGTTAAATATGCTGCTATGCTTACAAGGAATTTGGCTGGAGACTTGTGTTATGTGATGCATACAACAACTACAGTAAACAAGTGCTACATTCTCCATACTTTCCTTACTTCTGAGCTTACCTACCTAACCACTGATTGTTCTTCACACTCTTGCCTTCTTCCTTCTCCTTGGTTCTACCCACTCCGTTTGCCCTGCGGGCTCACTCTGCTCCCCTACCCTACCCCCAATTCCCACCCATCCCAGTGCTCCTACACTTATTCTAGTAATAAGTCCCCTCCCCCCTGTCTCACCCAATCCACTCTCATCTCCTCACTATCCCCTCCCCTCCATTCCTCCAATACTCTATCACCCCTCCCCCATCCCTAATCCTTAAAGCTCTAGATACACTTCCATACTTCTCCCTCCTACACTGTCACCAATAATCCTATAACAACCTCAACGCCTAACCCCCAACTATTCCATTATACCTAAACCACACCATGTCTCTTCAAACCATTTTCATCCTTTCCCTTAGCCTACTACTCCTAATACCTCTATACCATGCTACCTCCTATTCCTCTTACAAACTACCCCCTTCTTTCCTATCAACTCTTCACCCCACCATCACCCCTAACACACATCATAACTATGCCACATCTAATTTCTACATTATATCCTCCTCCCTAGTGCTTTCAAACCCACTTCTCTGCTTTAAACTAAAACTCCTATCCTTCTCAATGAAACATCATATTCTCAAAGCACTACTGTACCTCCCACCAAACTCTAGGAGCCAATCCAAACCCCTGCTCTCATTTCCATTTAACTGCCTATGCCTAGCAGGAGACATACACCCCAACCCAGGACCTAGTACCAACAGCAATCCATCTCTCCCCATTACCACGCATACTACCAACCCTAAATACCTCAAGATCTTGACCATCAATACCCAGAGTCTAAGAAACAAATTAGCCCACTTCAACTCTTGGCTATCCCATACCCAACCTGACATAGCAGCTGTCTCTGAAACATGGCTAAAACCCAACATTTCAGACTCTGAAATACTATCCCTTGGTTTCACGTACTTAGACAAGACTGCCTAAAAAAGAAGGGTGGAGAAGTAGCCTTATTCTACTCTAGCCTACTCTCCATCACGCCCTACCAAAATCCTATTCCACAGTTCAACAACACTGAACTAGTCATAGGAAATCTCAAATTAAATAACCAGAAAAGCATTTGTGTTATAGCCCTCTATACCCCCCCTAGAAACAACATTAGCATACTTGAGGAAATTCTTCTATGGGCATCATATAATATCAAGCTTGAGACATACTTCCTAGGAGATGTGAACATTGACTGGAACAAAATTACTGCCAATAACCCTACCATTTAATCTATGTAATTTCACTCAACTCACAAATGCTAAAATGAGACCTAATAAAAATAACACCCCCAGGCTCCATACTGGACTGGATCCTTGTCTCCCACCCAAACCAAATCTCCCACACTGGCACCTTACCAGACTCTATCAGTGATCACTTACCAGCCTTCATCCATAGAGCAATCCCCTCCTCTCCTGATCTACACCAATATATCCATACTCGGAATCTCAACAACTTTAACCCTACAACTTTTTCCAGTTCTCTCAAATTGATAAATTGGGACATTCTAAAAACTCTACCTCTGGACAGTGCTGTCGAATTCTTCAACTCAACCTTCTTAGACACATAACTCCCAAGCCTCTCCAAGAATAAAACATATAAAAACCAATTCCGACCCTTGGCTTAGTAAAGATACCAAAACACTCATGCAACAAAGGGACAAGACCTGGAAACTCTATCATCATAATAGGCACCCTGACACCCTTCTTAAATATAAATAACTCCGCAACTTAGCCAAAAAACGTATCGTACAAGACAAAAAAGCATACTATATCAAACTCCAGTCTAACCACTCCTCTAACCCCAAACAATTCTGGAAATCCATCAACCTCACTTCTCAACCCAGGCACCAAAAACAACCTTTGCCCTGACACTAGTAAATCTGACCCAGAAATAGCTACTCTGTTCAACTCCTTATTTACTAACTCTATAGCAGAACTCACTAAAACATTCCCAAACAACACCTCCCCCAAAATCAAACCCTCTGCCCAACCTTCCATCCCAAACTCACCTCCCATATTCCACCTCAAACCCATCCCCACCTCATATATAAAAAAACTTCTCTCTAAGCTTAAGCCTTGCTCCAATGCCCCTGACAATATCCCCTCACTCTTCTTAGGAATTGCAGCAGACAGCATCGCCATCCCCATTAGCATACTCATCAACAGATCCATACAAGAATCATATGTCCCCAAACTGTGGCGTGTAGCCTTTATCCTACCCCTCCATAAAGGAGGAAAAAATAATAACATCTCCAACTTCCGACCCATAGCTATTCTCTCCCCTATTTCAAAAATTCTTGAGAAATGCATCCACCTCCAGCTCATGCCATTCATTACACATAACCAACTCCTCATCCCAACACAACACGGGGTTCTGTCCTGGCCATAGCACAATAACAGCTTTTCTCTCTTCTCTAGACATCGTAAACCATGCCCATGACTCTGGAGAATTTGTATCCACAGTCCTCCTTGACCTCTCCAAGACTTTCAACACAGTCTCCCATACCCACCTTCTTCACCACGTTTCCAATCTTAACCTCTCACAAAACACCATTACCTGGTTCAGCAGCTACCTCTCTGACAGATCTCAGGCAGTAAAATGGAAGACTGGCACCTCAGCCTTCCATCCCACCCCAACCGGGGTACCCCAGGGATCCATTCTTGGACCTATGCCCTTCAACATCTTCATTAATGATTTCCATGCAGCCATTCCTAACAGTAAGATAGTACAATATGCAGATGACTCAACTTTAGTTTGCTCTGCATCAAACCTCCCTGAGCTCCAAACAAAAACTCAAACTGCCTTCTCAACTACTGACAACTGGATGCTCCAAAATCACCTCTCTTTGAATGCCAACAAATCAAAGATCCTTCTATTCACTCCCTCAAAATCTATCCACCTAGACAAAACCTCTTTCAAGATTACAAGCCTTGCCAACTCCACTATAGAAGTTGTTCCTTTTGCTAAACTTTTTGGAGTTACTATTGATGAACACCTAAAATTCGATACCCATATTCAGCTAAATATAAAGAAAACCCATCAGAAACTTGGCATGCTGTACAGAAACTCCCACTTCCTCTCCCCCTCAACAAGACAGACCCTCGCCACTAACATCTTACTACCCTCACTAATGTATGGTGCCCCCCTACTAACCAACCTATCTTCCTTCATCTCTTCTAAACTAGAATCCTGTTACAATAAAATCTCAAAGTTTGCCACCACTTCCAAATACTCCACTCACCAAAGTAAACCTCTCCACCAGCTGCAATGGCTAGAACTCCCAAACTACCTTGACTACCTCCAACTCATCACCACTCACAAGCTTATTTTCAAACCAACTACATGATCAGCACTAACAAACATCTTAACATTATACACACCAAACAGAACTCTTAGATCTACCCACCAAAATCTAATCTCCGTTTATAAACCAAACCGTCCTGCTGGTCAGCTTCTCCTATCCTTTTCTGTCGCCAAAAAAATGGAATTCTCTCCCTCCATCTCTAAGAATTTCTGGAGAACTCTGAACACTTCAAAACCCAGCTGCATTCTTACCTCTCCCAAAAATGGAAATGCAATTGCACTCCACCTACCTAACCTGCTTAATACAGAAATACTTTATAACACACAAAGTTTGTTCTTCCTTACACACTACTGATTAACCCTATGTACTGCCTTCATGCTAATGCTACCTCTATACCACTCTAAGAGGATTTAAACCTCTGTATTAATTTAACTCATGCTAATATTCATGCATAAAGAACTCATCCATGCTAATGTTACTTCTATATCATTCTCAGATGATTTAAACCTCTGTATTAATTTAATCTTGTACTACTGTTCTCAACCACTAAACGTGTAAATATGCTTTACAACCTTCTCCAAGCTGCTGTTTAACTTTTGTTTAGTTTTTGTTATTTTGTATGTAAAATTTGCTTAGTTTGTTTCTGTTTCCACTA